>NW_019212883.1:620940-897750 GCF_000938715.1 Lachancea lanzarotensis
CCTGTTAGTTTTCTTCTTACGATTGTGCCGTTGTTCAAGAATGTTCGCAAAATGGCAGCATACTCCTTGCTGTTTTGTGTGATATTTTCGAATGCGCTCAATAAAGCAGAGGTATTGACTTCCAGTTCGATTTCATGAGTACCTTCTGTGTGTCTTTGTTTTACTCCTTGGTTATGGGTCGATACCTTTGTTATATCCATACGAGTACAAGAGTCATTATGGATATAACTTATCCGCTGTTTGGTACGCACACTCACTGGAGTATTGTCCTTGTATTTCTCAGGAGGATCGTTCTCAGGTACGGGCAATTCGAGATTTATCGAAATCTTAACATCATAGCTGTCCTTCGGTGAAAGAAGCAGTAATTGACTAACGTGTCGTTTTTCGATGAATTGCCCGACACGTCCGGTTTTGATGTCTCGGCTCATTCTGAGGAAACGTGGTCTTTGAGTGGACATTCCTACACGGTACAGCGAATCGGTGGTGTGTGACTCGATGATATTGAACTTACCCGTATACTCGCTCAGCTCCGATATGCCCTTCATGTATTTATTCAGCTCGAAAAAGACCCTCTCATCTACGTCGGGGGTCAAATGTGCATCCATTTCCGTGTAAACAGTCTGGGAGGAAACAGGCGGACTTACTCTATTGGTGTCACTCCCTTCCACAATTATGCCAAATTTCATTTCCATTTCGATAAATTGTCTTTGGTCCGGCGGTATTGACACTACGGTGGCATAGACCCAATCCTGCACCGACTTTGTTAAGTCATCGTCCGGGATAATATTTGTGAAAGAAGCATCGATGTTTAAATTATTGGTGTCAATGCTTTCGAGTGCTTTTACAGTGGGTTTCCATTTCTGAGCCCAAACAGGTGCTATGTTGTACCTGCTAGGCTTGGCAGTTGAAGCTATTTCATTAAGGACTTTCAAGTCCTTTTTTAGTGCATTCCGCTTGGATTGAAGCGATGACTTTTCTTCAAAAATGTCTTTCATATCAGAGTCATTCCGTGCTTTACTTTTCTTTGTTCCATTGGCAGGTTCAATATTGTTTGGAACGGGTTCTGTTGCTGCTGCTGCTGCATCTTCTTTATTTTGTTTCGCTCGACTTTCTGCTTTAGCAGGATTTTCAGTCGTGTCAGGTCTGGACGGCTTGTTGGCACTTTCGGCAGCGGTTGAGCCGGGATTGCTCTCTTGCTTATCGTAGTCGAATTTGAAATCGCCCGTTTCGAAAACAATGTCCCCAGATCCACCCACATCATCGTCCGTATCAGTTTCTTCATCGTTTCCAGATTCTTTTTTGCCCAAAGCTTTTGAGCCCTTAGTATTTGTGCTATTGTCACTTCCAAGGCCATCTACACTAAGTCTCTTCTTGATTTCTTCAGCTGGAATCGGATTTAAAGTCTGAGAGCTCCTCCTCCTGGCCTCTGGCTTCGCATTGGGACTTTCATCATGATTGACCAAGTCTACTAGCGAAAGACCGCGACTGACTTCTGGTTTTGGAGTACTCATGGAATGCACAGATCAAGAACTCAATTGAGAGACAGATAGTACACTAAGAACACCTGCTGCCTTGTAGTAGAGGTCTTGGATGTCAACTTTTTGGATTCAGATTAACTAGATGTATCTGTCTAGTTTCCAGTACTATTGAAAATCCAATTTAAATGATATCACTTCTTCCGAAACTGACATTTTGAGCAACGTGATACCTGAGAGGTAAAGCTCTCGCATATTTGAAGCGCCAATACGGCCAGCAAGGAAGCTAAAGACGTCCGATAACTTGAAACTGTTCTAAAAATCACCTTCGTTTTCCTCCCCCTTTTCTAGCATTTCACCAAAACTTTTTGGGCATTATTCAGTATTTTCCGTATATAGAGTGCGTTCTTACAAGATAATACCTGCTATGATTGGATTGTGAGCTTGGTGTTTTCGCTGGACTGGCAGTGTAGAATCGTGTCGGCAAATTTATTTGAAAACGAGATTGGAAGTAAGCCGAAGAAGATGGTGAGAATTCTCAAAATCTGTATGCGCACATACATCAAAGATAAACGAAAACCGTTTTAGAAGTACTGGCTAACCTCGAGTGAATGGAAAAGAGTACTATGGACGGAACGTCACGAAAAGAGTATCACTCTTAACGAATGTACTCGTTGCACCGCGGTTTATGCTCAACAAGCAAGGTCTCCCGTACAGGCTTAAAGACATCAACACCAATGTCATGAAATATAATTGAACAATGAATATCAAGGATCATTCATCTGCCAAGTGAAGACTTTTAAATAGTAGTCACAATACCATTTGACTTTCTCTTTTCTCTTACACTTTTGGCCTCTTCGTAAACGAACTCCACGTAGCTGTTTCCGTCTTGTAGCGGGATCGCTTAAGCGATTTTATATGCAGTCGGTTTCGAAACTTGGCCGGAGCTGCTCTTTGCATGAACACTCCACCAGCACGAAATGCCTATCTATAATACTTGAAAACGTTTAACGTATATACACACTACACAAGCCCTACGATGTCGGGTTTCCAGTCCGGCTTCCACCCGACACACGTTGCTCTTCTTTCTTCCCCAAAATGTGTTTCTTTCATGAAATGGTAATGGTCAGCGCCACATCAAAGTGTGCGTCAATATTGACACCACCAATGTGAAGTTGATGCAAATTACCAACCGTAGTAGGACAGCTCTTTTACCTTAAGCCCAATCTTTCCCTAACCGTGTGTCAAATGACAAAGTTCCCCGCGTGAGTATCCCCAAACTTTCCCCAGAACCTACTGAGGAGAAGTCCTATTTTAGTATAAAAACTCCGCCGCACACTCATCCATTTTCCATCGAAACCCGCCGCTGGTCAAAAGCCATTGGTGTCTTGCAGAGTTGCATGGGGCTCGAAGGGTGGAGGAGCAGGACTAAAACTTTGCGAGGTATAAGGGTTGAATTTCTTAGGCTGTGGCTGCATGTTTTCGAGGTACTGCGACCCATGTGGCCGGGAAACTCCCGATTCACGCATCTGGTCCAGTAGAATCAAGTCCATTTGCTGCCGAGTTGATTGTTCCTGTGTTGACAATAGGCCTCTCGGACAGAAAAATAGGTCGTCTTCAAACGACTTGCAGATGTTATTTTTCTTCTTCAAAGACATTTCCGGGCCGTCAGGGGGTAAAAGCTGCGACACAGGCGTATCCAGTACAAAGCTTTGGGTTGCAGAGCCTTTACTGAGGCCTGCTACCGAGTTTGGAGGGGTAAGAAACGACATAAAGCTCTATTTCGTCTTTTCGTTTTGTTCCAGTTTATGTTATATATCTCGAATTTCCACCAATTTTGACCGTTTTTTTTGCAATTTGAAACCAGAATTCGGAATTTTTGATTTCAGAGTTTGTTGAAGCAGTTGTTTCAGTATCAAATGTGGCACCTTTGGTTATATTTGGCTGTAAATGTTCTTGTTCTTGTTGTTTGTTGGTTAGTGTAATAAGTAGTAGTTATTGATATGTGATGAAATCCATCCCTTCTGTATTGATTATCTCTCGATCGTATCTTATCACCACACGTGCTATAGTCTCTCGTATAGTATGATACTGTACCACGTGACTTGGTGATGTGGTGTTGAACAAACCGCCAACAAAGCCTTCTACAACGTTTGAGAGCTATATGACCATCAACGATGTGTATCTGGAGCGTATACGTTTGAGTATTTGAGGTGTCTATCCTTTTGATCTGCCGATCGTGGCGTCTTTTTGATCTACCCTTTCTCTCCAGGAAACTTCACAATTTTAACTCATCAAGTAGCACTTGTTTCAAAATCTATGTCTATAGATCTACATATGAATAGTTATCACCAATGTAGAATCATTTCTGCGAGTAGGCAACGGCAACGGCTTGGAAGTCGTCGTGAGAGATCGACACAGACACGTTTTTCACACCGGCAGCGGCAGCGGCTGACGATGCAGCGCCGTGGAGGGTCACCTGGGGACCGCTGCCATTGGCACGAGTAATCTCAATGTCCTTCAAAGCAGCACCGCCACCTTGGGACTTAACACCAAGCGACTTGAAAACCGCTTCTTTCGCGGACCACGTGCCCGCGAACGAACTCTGAACACATGGCTGTTTCTGGCAGTAGGCGATCTCATCAGCGGTGAAATTACGCTCAATGAAGGTGTCGTTCTCCACATTGACAGACTTGATCAACTCCACGTCGACACCCACACCAACATTGCCCTCAGCAGACGCAGCTTTGGCAAGCTGACTCACAACTTCCGAAGTTTTCAAGTTGGCGTCGGAAACGTAAGTGGAAGGACCATTCAAGCTTTTCTCATCAAAAGCCAAGAGACCGGTCTTCTTGTTGGCACTGACACGGGCCAATGGATCCAAGTATACTGGCTGCTCGAGCTCGTCCACGTAAGGAGGATGCTCCTTAGCCACAAACAACGAGTTGTTGATCATACCGTTGTGGAAGTATTGGTGAGCAGCTTGTTCTCTGGCAGAGACCTTGGCAACGTAAGCATTGTAGGTTGACTTGTCCACAGAGGCATACAAATAATCTGGGTGCACTGCGATCGCCAGACCACCCTTTTGACCAAAACCGAACGAGGTCACAGACACGGCCTTGATACCATCTGTCTTGATGCTTCTGGATGGGTACAAGATGTACTCAAATTGCTCTAGAACCTTGTCAACATTGTCCGCATTACGGTTACCAGGAACAATACCAGAGTTCAACATCTGCAAAGCACCGTTCATCATCCAAGCACCAGCGGCACCCTTTGGATGACCTGTCAAGTACTTCTGGAAAACACCTAGAACAGGGTTACCTTCAGATCTGCCCAAGTGCTCCATCATCTTATTGATCGTTGCAGATTCATTCTTATCGTTGGCCTTAGTCGATGTACCGTGGAATGAAGCAACGCCCAAATCGTCAATTGTTAGACCGAAAGTAGCCAAAGCTCCTCTCAAAGGAGCAATACGTGGGTCGCTCTTGTAGAATTCGTTACCCCATTGAGCTTGAGCAGCCTTGAGCTGTCTCTCAGCCTCGCGCTGCAACTCTTCAGTACGTTCAGCAAAGAACGAAGTTTGGTCTTGCTGTGGTACCTCTTCAGCCTCGTATTTCAACAGTTCAAGCTCATTTTCAACCCAGTTCTTGATCTGAGCAATGCGGTTGTCCAGTTGGCGTCTTCTGTACTTGATGTTCAACAATGGAGATGGGAACTTCAAACTACCTTGGTGCTCTCTGGCAGCAGTCAAGATACCCTTACCTGGAGCAGGGACGGATCTACCAATCTTATCGGTAGCAGTCGCGGTCAAAGCCAAGACACCGTAAATTGGAACACCCATCTTCAAAGCAAGGTCCGCACCCATAATAACCTGGATACCAGAACCTTGAGATTCCATGAAACCGTTACGGCTCGTGGTAGTAGGTCTCGACATCTCAGCTGGTGTACGGCCATGGTCAAATTCGTCCAAAGAGTTGGAAGTCGCTCCCATGTTACCGAATTCGTAGGATCCTTCTTCTTGGAAGTCATCGTAACCACCGACAATACAGATCTTCGCTTTACCAGAGAGAATAGTTTCCGCACCAACATCCAAGGATTCGACAGCGGTAGCGCAAGCACCAACAGGAGTCTTGATGGGTCCGGAAGAAGAAATCAACAACATATTAACCCAGGCAGACATGGTGTTAATGAACGACTCTTGCAAAATATCATTCTGGACTGGTTGATCCTTGTAACGGTCCTTAAACATACCACGTAAAGCAGAAACACCACCCATACCTGAACCAGAGCAGTTTCCGACTTCGGAAACGTGAACGTATTGGTACATTTCATAAGGATCAGTGATACCAGAGGAAATGAAACATTCAATGACCGAAACAAGCACAAACAGAGTGATAGGATCCACTTGAGAAATGGTATCGTCTGAGATACCGTAGGTCTTGGCATTCCAACCAGTAGGAACTTGACCCGCAACCAAACGATCGAATCTAAGGGCTTTTGGAATGTAAAGTGTTGCACCCTTCAACAACTTAACGGTGTATTCACCGGTTTCTGGGATTTCAAAAATGTCGGCCTTGTCACCATGCTCATGTTTGAATTGCAAGGCAGTTTCCTTGGAGGCTTCAAAAGGCTCGAGATCCTCACCAATGACAACTTCTTGAATCATCTGTTTTTTCTTAGGGTCGTATCCATTGAAAAGCTCAGGTTCGATGAATCTAATACCAGAATGGTCTAAGATGTGACCTTCGTACTTGGCCTTAATGTCCTTATCCTCAACGGGTTCGTTCGTCTTGGCATCGACCCAGCCGGTGTATGGGCGACCCTTCAAGTTACCATTATGGTATTTGATAAGACCCATAATCCAAGCCATTTCAACGCAACCTTCCAAGGAAAATTCGCCGGTAGCTTCCATTTCCCATCTTGTTCTGGCTGAACCCCATGGACCAACTTCAGAGAAACCGGTAACAACGATGACTTTTTCCAAATCCAACATTCCCTCGAGTTCCTTAGGTGCGAGTTTTTGAACTTGCTCGTAAGGTTTTAGGGTAGGGAAGTCTAGCTGAATGTTTGCTCTGGGTTGAACTTCCGCTTTAGCATAGGCGGCATCAGCATTGCTGCCGTTCACGATCTTGTGGTCAAGGGCAGTTTCAATGGAAACAGCCTTTCTGACCTCAGAGGTTTCAGTCAACTCCTTACGCAACTTAGCAGTGAACTCCTTCAAATCAGGCAAAAATTGGAAACCACCGTTCAAGTCCGCCATGACCGGGGAGGTTTGACATAGTTGGACAACTTCTGGGGTTAATAAACCTAGCAAATTGAAAGCCATTTCTCTCTGGGAAAAAGTGCGGACACCCAACTTTTCAATACCTTCCGCGATGATGTTGTTCGCAGACATCAAACCGGTACCTCTGGTCCATCCAATAATTGCACCACAGATGGTCAACTGGTTGGACCAAGACTCGGAGTGCCATCTGTTGAATAGAGTCTCCAAAGACAATTTGGATTCGGCGTACATACCGTCACCACCAAAAGTACCGTGGTTTGGAGACATTGGTAGGATAACTTGGGCTGGTCTGGTCTCAATACCTTGAGCAGACTTCTGTTTCTTAACATTACCCAACATTCTCAAGATGTTGGTGAGCATGATTCTATGAGCGAATTCGGACTTGGAGTCGATATTCTCAAGCTCAATACCATTTTCTGGGATGGCAGCAAATGGAATGATGGCGTCTAGGTCCCATCCAAGGCCGCCGTTCTTTTCTTCATCGTATATGAAGCTAATCAACTCTTCAACGTCCTGCTTCGAACCTTGGTTGAAAGGCACAACCACCAAAGTAGATCCCTTAGCACCGTATTTGGCGTAGAGGCTTTGATAGTAGTCGGTGACCTTCTTGGAGAAACGAGAGGTGGTGACAATGACCTTAGCACCACCTTGAATTAAGCCTTGTAGCACTTCAGCACCAATAGAACCTTCACCAGCCCCAGTGATCAGAACGTACTTCCCCTTGAAAGTCACACCGTTGATTGCAGCACTCTCCAAACCATTCAAGAACAAAGAGGACAATTGACGGTCGTAAACCCAGTCGCCACTGGCTAACTTCTTTTTCAAATGCAAGAAAGGCACAGTTTCTCTTGGAATCGTCGAAGATACATGTTTCGCCAATTCCGATTTGTTTGGTAAGGAGGCAACTTCTTTGGTGGCATCCTTATCCAAAGCGTCGTCGACGACACCAGCAAGTCTGGTAGAGGCAGATGCGTCGATTTCGCTCGAAGTCTCCAAAAACTTCAACAGTTCGCCATACAATTTCTCGAACTGGATCTTGGTGGAGTCAGAGATGTTGTGTTCGGCCGCCTGGGCGTTAATGGTCTGGTAAACACGAGTCAAATCTTCTTGTAGTGTTGGTTGCTTAACCTTAGTCAATGCGCCGCCAAGAGCCATTTCTTCAACGTATTGGGACAGCTTTCTTACAGCAGGTCTTGGAACCTCGTCATAATTGATGTTACCATTCTTGTCAACCACAGTTTGAGGTGCGGTTGGCTTGGTGACATCCTTGTAAACAGGATCCAAGTCAAGTACTTGCTTACAGTTTTCGATCAACTGCTCGCCTAATGTTTTAGCGAGTTTGTAGTTATCACCTTCTTCAACTTTAGTTTGAGAAATGTGATATTCCATGAATTTAATCAATGTTTCGTTGGATCTGTTCATAATGTTAATGGCTTCGGCCACCAACTCACGGTCCACATTCTTCAAAACTCCATGAATAATCTCAAAGTACAACGAAAGAAGAGACTGTTTGGCCCAGTTCCAGGAGGAATCGAAAGTTCTTGCCTTCTTTCTAGAGAAAGAAGTAGAAATACCTTGAACAAAGTAGTCGCCTAGTTCGTTGGTCAAGAAATCCAATTGTGCTTGCAATTGCTCCGTAGTGGTCTTTTCTTGTAGGTACTTCTTTTCACCATTGTTCAAGTCCATCTTCAAGTAACGAGCCAACACTTCCAACTGTTGACGAGCCAACACCTTTTGGTCCTTGGTCAATTCCTCGAATGCTGCGGCATCGATGGTAGCTCCACCGGCTCCGCCGGAAGCACCGCCTGCGGCAGACGCCGTGGCAGCAGACAAGTCTAGACCGCTCATCGCGGCGTATTTCTGAGCAGCAGTATCCAAAAACTGCTTGGCATCACCTTCTGAACCCAAACGTGCAGCTGGTTCTTGAGACAAAGCTACCAACAAGACGGAGTCTTGTCTACCGGCAGCCAGACCCCAGCGAGTTTGCAAGTACTTTCTTGCCGTGGTGATAGTGAAACCACCTGGCATTTTGGAAGACATAAGTCTGCCAATTAATGAAGTCGATTGCTTACCCAACTGACCATTGAAGGTGTCTTGGAAAGACTCAGCCAATTCCTCCAAGGGAGTTTCTTCTGGTTTTTCTGGTGTAGTACCGAATTCCTTACCCAAGTCACCCAAAATTTCGTTTTGGACAGTGGATTTACCTCCGACCAAGTCTTTGATTGTCTTAGCAAGCGGGATTTGATCGGTACCCTTCTTCAACTTGTGGGCGACGAGAACGTGCAACAGTAGGCCAGCCTTGACGGGCTCATCGGGAATTTCGGCAACGGGGCCACTTGGTGCTGCAACTGGTGCTGCTGCTGCGGCAGGAGCAGCTGCAGGAGTAGCGGATGCAGCGGCTGCTGGCGCACCACCAGAGGCACTGGCATCTCCAGCAGAGCCGGTGGCCTCTTCTTTGGCAGCGAGGTCAGCTGGGTCTGGAGTGTAGTAGATTTCTCTGGCGTCCTTGGAGTAGCACAAAACGTCTCTTTGTAGAGACAAGGCTGCGTCGTATGACTCATACTTGTTTTTGATGGTTCTCTGCGCCATACCAGCAAGGGTAGGCGAAGGACCAATCTCAACCACTCTCTCAGTGTTGAAGTCTTTCAAAAACACATCTTGCGTTTCAATCCATCTCACAGGCGACGCAAACTGGTAAGCCAACAGTTCAGTCAACAAAATGTGAGCCAATTCCTGCTCAACTTCAGGTTTCATAACCATGTTTAAAGGTCAATTCAGTTACTGAATTAGAATTTCAAACCACCAAGAACTTGCCAATCTATCAGCGAGCTCCTCGTTGATATCCAAAATTTACGGATTAAAACTCGCCTCGACACTCATCACATTACCAGCCCTTATTATATATTTACAAGCGCAGGGAAAAACATGTTTTTGTTGGTTTGTTGGATACCGGGGGTACTCGTGTGTTGGAAGTCGTCTGAGGTGATTCCGGGCATAATGTTGAGAACGGTGTGCGATGGGACCGGCTCTGATTTTTCGGCTTTGGGTTTGAAGAATGTGATGGGCTGCTGCGAATTAGCATGGGGGAGTAACGATTGGATCTTTGTCATTCCATGAGCTGGGTTTTATCGGGGTTGAAGTGAAATGTGGGTTTTTCTACAAGACACTTCGAAGCTCAGAGAGCGGTCCAAAGAGTGAGATAACTGACAGACATGGAAGCTTTGTAGCAATGGTGAAATTTTGATGTGTTTCCCCTTCTTCATCAGATTTGAACTTTGAGGTCTTGATTTTTGTGATCGGTAGGGAACGCGCTCGAACGCCTGGGAAGAATCTGTGAAACGTGCCGGTGCAGCCCATAATTATCGTTTTAATACGCTTGCGGCTTGAACATGGCCCACAAGTCCTGTTTCTTCAAGCTTGAACTTACTAGCTTCTTGTTCAATCTCTGCACTTTACGCTATCCAAGTTACCTAATTTGTTGTAGATCCATCTAGAACGCGACTTTCGAAACACTTAAAACTGTTCAAAACACGTCTCCGTGATCTCCTGCTATTATAGTAGGCTAGTGTCTTATAACCTGTCGTATTTGCATGTATTGTGATCTTGAAATGTAAAGTTGGCTTGGGCGGCAAGAGAACGTTGTTTCTAATGCCCTAATATATTCGATAGGTGAGTTCCGTATATCATGATATTTGAAAACTATATAAATGAGAACTGAGAGCGTAGTGTTTTCTGCATCTTCCATGCGCAATTCGGGTACATCTACTTACTAACAGCAATGTGCAGGATTCAAAATCCTAACCCGTCTCTGTGCGACGATATTCTCGATGTGCTCTAGCTCTACAGTGGTAGATCTGCGTGTTCACGGGTATTCTTTTCGCAATCGGCGTTCGTAGTGCCTCCAGAAACTATCAAAAGCCTTTTCATGTGCTGGGAGCCTTTCGAGGCTTCTTTGAGATTTGCTACCTTAGTTGCGACTATACCAGCAGATCTGCAACCCCACGGTGCATGAAAAACTGGTTTATCTGGGAAATAAATAGACCCTTTCTCCACCCTGAACTGCAGGATCAATGTTTCGCAAGAAAAATTGTTCGAAAAAATTGCAAGTCGGGACTAACATGTTAGGGTGATATTCCTTGGTCTTGAAAAATCATTCTTGATGTCGCAACGATTGCCGTATTTTCGTTTTTGCCCTCTATATTTCGTAAGATCGATAATTTTTATACTACATGACAAGTTATCAAAAGCTTGCCCAAAAATGGCATCTTGATGGTCTATTTTAAAGAGGAGAACGGTTGAGGGAGGAAGGATGGAATAGGAAGTAGAAAGAAAAAAAGGACCCTGAGACTGTATTCTCCAAAGAAATAAGAACTGCTTGTAATCAGTGTTTGGTTGCCAAAGGAACGGCCACACAAACCACCACGATGACGATAATGATAGCCGCAAGAATCAAGAGACATCTGATTTTGTTTCTGCGAGCCCTTCTCGCGCTCTTGACCGCCTTGTTGGTGTGACCAACACCTTGTTCGACGTCTTGTTGCGCCTCTTCGACGTTTTTGTCAATAACTTCGATGTTTTCCTGTTGTTCGATAACCAGCTGTTCCATGTCGTTGAAGAGCTGTGTCAACTCTGCCATAGTCTTCTCAAGCTTCAACAGTTCTTGGTGTCTAGCTTGAACCTCAGCCAACGCGGTTTTAGCCTCACCACGTCTGTTGGCGTTCAACAATGCCTGAGAAAAAATCTGTTGTCCTCCCACGTCACTGATTGCAGCTTCCACTTCATCTTCGGTTGCCTCGGGCTGGATGATCTGGTACTGTCTTTTCGCTTGCTGTTTGTTTTGGTCCTTGTAGTTGGCCTCAATGATTCTATAGTCCTGAATAAGCTTCAAAAACCGCTGTCTCGAGTTCTCAGCCTGCGCCTGCTTACTCGAGTCCGACACTCCTTGCTGCTGGGCCGCTTTTATACTGTTTCTGAGCTTATATTGTAGATCCGAAGCCCTGGAAACAAGCCCATCCAAATGCTGTCTCAGAGTCAATTCTTGGTCCTCGTTCACCTCAGTAAGCAATCTCTTCTGGTTCGAGTCGATCTGGTCTACGAGTTCCGAGTAATGGTCTATATCCACGTTGATTTGGTTGATACCATTCATAAACTCCAAAAAATCGCCGCCATTGTGATGAGGCGTTGAACCAACGTTTTCCTGCAGGTCGTACGTTTCAGCGTAAGGATTACTTTGTTGGTACGGATTGTTATAGCTCATATTAGATCTAATTTGCTGAAGACGACGACGACGACGATTAGATGACTTATGATTACAAAAACCTCGTCTTCTTCAAGTGTTTGTTTGACTTGTGTCTGTCTCAAACGTTACGGTAGGTTTGAACGAGGTAATTGAGCCACTTCATTTTTAGAAATGTTATACTAAGCACTTTATACGTTGAACGGCATCTCTCACAATGACAGCGACGTCAGCGCGATGTGTCAAGCTTTGGTTGATGTCTGTCTAGTAGGTGTCAACTGCGAAAAAGACCTTTTGTGCAGTTGTTCATTGGTGCGCAAGAGCTTGAGTCCGCAAGCATGTCTTGATTTCCGTGTGCAGCAGAAAAAAATGGTTTTCGACACACGCTCCAAATGTGGGACGCGATCTCCTTAAGAAAAGCGACAAAATAAGCGCTGTGCAAAGGCAGCTCATGTAAGTGTGAATGGCCTGCACGCACGCACGCACCTTTTGGCTTTTGATCTGCAAAAACAAGTTGCAAATGGTTCGTTCATAGTGATCGTAGTTGTAAAAGATCCATTAGCGTCCAGAGTCCAGCTCTGATTTCAAAAATAGTACTAGTTGTTCGAGCTTTTTCACCCTGGCATGATTTTTCGGCAGCTCGTCTTTCACGTGGGCTAGACGGACGAGCGCTTCTGAGTAGTCCTCGTGAAGGCTGGACCAATCCATTTCCAAGTCCCCATGTGCATTTTCGACAGCGGGCAACGAGGAATTGTCCTCGCGTGAAAAACTCTCTATCAAAGCGTCCGCCTCTTGCAACAGCTCTTGGGCCTCAGATTCGTAAACGTCACGAAGCTTTCGCGGCGCTTCGCGCCGCAATTGCGCGACTTTCACGGTTTGGTCTTCCCATTCCTGGTATTTCTGCCGTACTTGTTCATTGAGACTCAAATCAAACGACTCCACGAACTGTTCGCGAGATTGCGCTAAAATGTCTGCGATCGATGCGTTGTCGGATGCATTGACAACACTGAGTGAGCTGGAAGCTGCATCCATTCCCTCTATCAGAAATTTCTGCAGTTCTAGCAGCACCTCTCCTTTTGTAGAGTCGTGTTCTTGTGGCAGATGCAAGGACACTTTTTCATCAAATATGCTTTGAAATTGTGTGTATATGGATCGTAGCTGTTCCGCAGTTGTGTCCAATTTCGATGGTTGGGTTGACATTCTTTTCGCCGTAAAAGCAATTTGGCAATGAGATTCAAAATCAATGTAGTGCTATTAGAGACTCTATAAGTGTACCAACAGCATCTTCCTGGGTTGTTTGCAACACCATCATCAAAGCGTTTAGATGATGGGTTGATCTTATAGATGGTGAATTAGTAGATTATGTCCTTTCGTTCCAAGCGATGTGAAAGTTACAAACCATATAAAACGATTTTAACCAGGGACTTTAAAGCCACAATTTTCTCGAACACTTTTGAAATACCGTATGTGTATCGAGAAACTAGCTGTGTGTTGATTCCTTTGGGTGAGGAGGAATCGATCGGTGTTGAAATATCACTAAAAACTCTTTTTCGGATGACACGTGACACTCTGTTACCTTTAAAATCAAGCTATATATTATATATATTATATGATGGATGTATACCTACTACCCATTTTTAAACCGGTCAACCTAAAGGTAATAGTTTCTATAGGGCCCCATAGACAGGTTTCTACGCCCTTTGCAGCTTTTGAATATGTCTCAGCTTGTTCCCACTGATGAATATGCTCCCTTCTTTGCGCCCTTCTTCGGGTTTGCAGGGTGTGCTTTCGCCATGACTTTGTCGTGCTTGGGAGCAGCGATAGGGACAGCCAAGTCAGGAATTGGTATTGCCGGTATTGGTACTTTCAAGCCCGAGTTGATCATGAAGTCTTTGATTCCAGTGGTAATGAGTGGTATTTTGGCCGTTTATGGACTGGTGGTGGCCGTTTTGATCGCCGGAGGTTTGTCTCCATCTGAGGACTACACGCTTTTCAACGGTTTCATGCACATGAGCTGCGGTTTGTGCGTTGGTTTTGCGTGTTTGAGCAGTGGCTATGCCATTGGAATCGTGGGTGATATCGGTGTCCGCAAGTACATGCACCAGCCAAGGCTTTTTGTGGGCATCGTGCTCGTTTTGATTTTCGCCGAAGTGCTCGGTCTGTACGGCATGATTATTGCACTTATTCTCAACACGAGAAGCTCGGGTTAAGCTAGTCTCCTGCCTGAACCACCCACAAAAGATAAGTCGCTTTCTGCGGACATACATCAACATTATCTACAAGTATAGAATTTAAACAACTAAAGCCTAAAACTCAAACGACTGTTAAAAAAAATAAAAAAAATTGTTTTTGGTTCTGTTCTCTTCTACACCGATTCTATTTGACATTCCCTTCTCAGGCTGCGGTATCCATGGCGTCGGAATTGTTTGCTCCGCTGGCAATTTGCACATTTCCATGGTCGTCAATGTACTGGGGCTCGAACTCTTGCAAGAATTTAACAGACCTGGAGCTGTCCAAAAACAGCAAATAAGCTCTCTTTATGTCTGCGACTTCAATGTTGTTACTCTTACGTTTCTGGGCAATTTGCTGTGATACAGCAATCAAATTACTGGCGTACCGCAAGCTAGTTTCCGTGCCGATTTTGGTCAACAGGTCTAAAGCATCTGCAGCGACGTCTACTTCTTCCTCTTGTGCCCTGATAGATAAAATAGTCTTGATTTCCTGCTCGTTGTAATTGTGAGTCGTTATGATAATCGATCTATCAAGCAAATCGAGTGGTAGACCATGAGGGGATTTGTAATTTGTTCCTCTAGTCTTGGAAATACCCCTATTGGTCGCCATCACTACTATAGGAGCAAATTCGTCCTCCAATGCACGGTTGATGAAAGAGAAGCACTCAATATCCAACATATGCACTTCGTCGATGAAAAGCACACCAGGAACAATATCTGCTTTGCCCTCTTCCTTCCATTCGGCGACTTTTGTGTTGATCTGGTCTCTTACTTCAGATCTGATCTCCCCCGTGTCACCAGTGAAAAGGGCCAAAAACCCTTGCGTTCTGGAGTTAATAACGTCGATTTCATGAAGCGATACGGTATGGACAACAGATTTTCTTTTCTGCAATTCACCCTCTGGACATTGCACAAATCTAGTTTCTGCACCCATAGCATCGTAGTCTCTCGATCTTGCAAAAGACCGGCCTAGCTTGGTAATTTTGACACTGGCTTTGTCAATAGAAATGACGTCTCCTGCCAGAACTTTTTCCTTGGTCAATCCTTCTATCATTTTGCTTCCCAGCTCGTATATCGTCTCCATATCGGTTGTTTTGATGGTTAGTTTACCCTGTTTGTGACCACCTGTGATGGATTTGTCGATTTGAATTTCCACCACTTCACCCTCTATCATTTCCGTTTCCTCCTTGATTTTGACCCCAATGGATTTACGAAATGCCTGGGTAAGAGCCTCCGTTTTGCTTAGTTCAAGAGAAAAGATCTCAGATCCGGCAATCGCTGTGAAAGGTACGTCCTCACCAAGCGATTGCGAGAGTCCCATTGCAAGCGCCGTTTTACCAGTAGATGGAGGACCAGCCAGAAGAACCGCACGGCCAGCAATCGTGCCATTTTGGACCATTTTCAAAATAATTCCAGCAGCTCTTCTGGCCTGTAATTGTCCGACCATACCTTGTGAAGTTGCCTTTGGCTGGAGATGCTCATCGAGACCGAGTCCTGAAATATGGGAATGCGCAGCGATCAGCGACAAGGCTTTGCTGTAGTCATTGGAACTAGGGTTGCTAGTTTGAATAGACATAGTTTCGATGTCTTTAAGGTGAGTTCAAGACTGAAGACTGTTGAAATCGTTTCTAGTTGGCTAAGCTGCTTTTTATCTCGATGACTGGGGAAGCACTAGCATTTTTTCATTACTACTGATCCAACACCTCGTGAATAGTGATTAATCTATAAGATAAATACTTAACACTCTAGAATGACAACCATGATATATAAACCACTGGATTTTAAGGAAAGTATATTCTTTAAGATTTGACGATAAGCTGTTTGACACCTATGGAACTTTCAACTTGAGTTTTGGAATGAAAATTATAATTTCGTTTGTAGTGACATGATCTTGTTCATTCGAATCGCGATCGAATGAGTACTTTGAAGCGTAACACATTGGCTCATCTTAAACTTATAGTCCCATTCGTAAGTCTTTACTTCATTTGATCTATCTCCTGTCTAACTTGAAGGGTTTTTTAAAGTAGAAACTTTTTGGTCACGTGCTTACCCTATAGTTCCAGTTCTAAGTCTAGATTGGGTCCCCATCATAACTCTATTGAATCGCATCAAACTGGCAATCCTAATCGGACAACAGCATTTGAGGGCCGCCTTGCCGCTGAAATACTACCAATTGGTTCTTATAACATGTCGGTGCTTGCAGCACTGTGTTGCTGTGCCGGTTTCAAGCCATCAATAGTCGTCGTCAATGGTCAAAAATACGAAATTCAAAAACTACTGGGTGAGGGAGGATTCTCGTTTGTATATCTAATTAAAGCCCCTTCCGGTGAGCATCTAGCACTAAAGAAAACGAGATGTCCCTTTGGTAGCATCGGGACGATATCGCCAGCCATGAAAGAGGTCATCAACTACAAGCGATTTCAAAGCCCTTACATCGTACAACTTGTGGACTCACAAGTTTCGCAAGAAAAAGATGGTTCCAAGACCGTCTACATCCTGCTGCCATATTTTTCTAGGGGTTCATTACAAGACGAAATTGACAGACACCTTTTGAACTGCACAGAAATTTCAGAATTGGACATTGTCCGTTTTTCAGTAGGAATTGCGAGGGGTCTGCTGTGTATTCATGAATCTAACGTGAATGACGACGCAGAAGTCACGTATAGCATTGTATCTGGATCCTATCACGACGACACATCGCTACTGAACGACCTGGAACTTGACACATTTGGCGAATCCCAGCAGTCGTATGCACACCGCGATTTGAAGCCTGCAAACGTTATGATATCGCCGGAAGGCATGCCTGTAATAAGTGATCTGGGCTCGTGTTCACGGGCTGTGCTCGAAATCAGTTCTCGACAGGGGCTTTTGCAATTCCAGGAATGGAGCTCTGAACATTGCACTCCGGCTTTCACGGCTCCTGAAATAGTCGATGCACAACTCAAGTCTGTGATAACCGAAAAGTGCGACATATGGTCCTTGGGATGTACTATCTATGCTATGTGCTTTGGAATCTCACCCTTTGAGCGAGAAGAACAAATCAGCGGTGCGTCCACCACTTACGCCATCACGACGGGGAAATACACGATACCGCGTGGCACACATCGCAATCCTAAACTCATTGATATAATACACAAGTGCTTGAAAGTCGATCCAGCTGAAAGGCCCTCAAGCAGTGATCTTTTGACACTGTTGATGGATTTGCAAGGTGAGCTGGTCTCGTGATAGTCGTGTGACCTAGTGGTTGATGTAATTACGGTTCGATGCTGATGATGACCTGGCCTCATAGTGGTAGTATACCAGATGTCAACAACCTAAAGCTTTAAAAGGACTCCTATCAGATCAATTCCATGCTAGATCGCACTAGAAGTTTCCAGAACTGCAGGGAAACGGATGTTCCCGGTTACAATGACTGCCCGAGCCTCGTATACCCTGTGAATCGCGGCGCAGGTACGAAGCAGACGATGGTAAATGGGCAAATAGACACATTTGGAAGTACTCAGGTAGCGTCTGTGCCACCTCCACCCATTGGAAAGCGCTCGAGTAGTCGGAGCTCGAGTGCCATCAAGGTCCCGCAAGCATTGCACAAGAACAAAGACGAAATTCTGCAAGAAATCGATAGTATATTCGCCAGGAAATCGAAGCTGTCGCCTGTTGAATTGGAATATCATCAAAAAAAGTTCCGTGCCAATTTTGGGCAGACTCTGGAGCATGAACATGGAAAACAGCTCATGAACGAGGTGCTGGCATCTTTGGAAGACGACTCGAAAGTTCATAAAATTCTGACGCAATGGATGATGTCTGACTCCACCATTAACAAATGGTGCCCGTCGCTTCGAAAAATCATGTGCAATCTGCAACCAGACGGGATATAGAACCATAGACAAATAGGCTGCTATTTAAGGCAATAGATTCCAGTCAAACTTTGCAAACGCACGAGACACTGGAACGGCCTAGTGTCTTCAATACATACAAGAAGGTTAGTAGTTTTGTAGAAATGTGATATGATGTTGCTGTCTTGTTCTTGATATTTGATTAAAAATGAGGTGTGCAAAACGGTAATTGTGAACCTATGCGTGAAAAATAGACTAAAGAAACCCTTGTCTGGATAATCTGTACATGGATTTGGGCGATGCAGCGTCTACAGTTCTTGTGGCCAAAAAACGGAGGGCGGCGTAAGAAGAGCGTTCTACACTCACATTCTTCTTCTTTTACCAACAATGGCTTGGAAACCGGTCTTGATAGAAGACACGGATCTGGTGGAGCCACAGCTCTTGCAAACCAGGAAGAACAATCTGTTGGACTGTTCTTTGCGTAGATCCGTATTAATGCTCTTGCAGGTCTTGCACGTGACGTATTCCAAAATGTATCTTCTCAGCACATTTTCCATCTGTTTAGGCATGAATTTACCCTTCATAACCAGTCTTTTTTGACCGTCCACAGACCCGGAAGTACCCAATTCTGCAAACAAATATTGGATAAGATGTTCTGGGTTTCTTTGCAGTTTTTCGGAAATCTCCTGAATGTTGCAGAAAATGGTCTTTTTACCGTCCCTTTGACACACGGGTGGTGGGATTCTGAACTTGGGTCCGCTCCTGTCGCCTGCAAGCTCCGGGTTGTTGGTTCTGAGCACTTCGAAGAACCTCGAAAGCAGGTCCGGGTAGGGCAATCCTTCGTCCTGCTGCGAAGCGGAATCTTCGCCGCCTGCTGGTGCCAGTGAGCCCTCGCGACTGGCAGCAGCCCCGTTGCTGTTTTCACGCTCGGTCGGCGTTGAGACGCCTGCTTTTGCCAGTTCCTTTTCGAAGTCGTCCACAGTGCTTTCCTTGCTTGCCTTCTTCTTCTTTTTCTTGAGCTTCAATTCGCCCAGAGCTGCGTCCACTTCGTCCACAGCGTCCTGTATGTCCCCGGCGTCACCAACCGCCTGTTTAGGCTTCTTCTTCTTCTTTTTCAGCCCGCTAAAAAGATCTTCTTCTGCAGCCCCAGAGCCTTCTGCTGCTGTGTCCGCTCCATTTGTCTCTGGAACTTCTGAAACCTTCTTGGACTTCTTCTTCTTCTTCAACGATGGGTCGAACCCCAACTCGTTTGCTAGATCGGACATCTATTAGTCTGAATATAACTTTGTCGAACTAGAACCCCACTGGCTTTCAAAAGATGTGGCTCTTTTGATATCAAGTTGCCAAGTCTAAACCTTCAAGTCTTCAAAACGAGTATGGTGTTTCTTGATCATTATGGATTTTTTTTCAATGCATATTATCAATATAGAAAATTTTCTGACCTGAGTAGAATCTTTCGTCCCAGGTGACATAAATATGTTCCGTTGCAAATGATATATTTTGTAGAGACCGGGTAACGTTTGATGTGTACTCGAGTACGTTGAGAAGGTTGAAGACAATTGGACTCATGGATGATGATGATGATGATGATGATGATGATGATGACGATTGGTAGTTAGTTATGAACTAGTACTGGGTAGAGAGCTAGGGCTCTTTGTCATTCTTGGTGGTGTATATTAGTAGTGTACAAATGAATTCTGTGTGATCGGTTGGTCGGGTGGGGCTCAATTGAAATTATTGTGTCTCCGTCTCGGACTTATTCTGTTTCTCGCTTAGGCTCAACGCCTCAGTTTTACCCCTCAGAAGCTCAGCAGCGTCCTTAGTGACCTGCTCGATTTCCGTACCCTGTTTGTACTGCACGGTATCTGCCGTGGCGCCCTCCTGGGGCTCGGAATCGGGCTCCACGTCGTATTTCTGGAGATAGTACGTTTCGACGTCCTCATGGCCGCTTCGTTCGGCTTCGAAGATCGCGTCGTGGTCGAAATCGTTCCGCACAAACGGGTCGGCTCCAAGCTTGTCGCACAGCAGCTTCACACAATCCAGCTTCCCATTCAAAGATGCCCAATGCAACGCGGTATTGCCCGTGGCATTGCGTGTGTTGACCCATTTGGTACGCTCCTGGGCGTCTTCTACCAGCGATGCCAGATACGCGATGACCTCTGCATGGCCATTGGCAGCAGCCATATGAAGCGGTGTGCTTTTTGTATCGGCATCGCTGCATGTCACCGCCAGCTTGCGATCTACCAAATTTGAGAAAATGTCCTGTAAGGACTCGAGATCCCCGCTTCTAGCATCTAGAATAATAGCATCCTGGTCTTCCTGGTCCAATGGATCACTGTGGAGGCCCATAGCAAACGTATGTTGTATATTTTGCTGAACAGAATAAAAACGGTTTCTCAACTTTATAGGCGATGAGCTAGCTTTTTTCGATCTGTGCGTCTTTCTATTACTAGGTAATTTAAAATTTGATGGTACATGATCGTGGATCGTGATGTTCTGTCACTGTGTTTCAGATCGATTTGAAACCATGGGATTCTCTCGTTTCGAACAGGCGAAAGTAAGAGACGAATATGGTATGAATATATTTAGCAAAAAAGCGTGTGTCTTTCCGAATTTTCGAGTGACAAGTAAGCTGAAAATATTTATGATCATTTTATACGGTAGTGTCACATTACAGCGCATCATCGAAATTGACCATGAGTAACCTCAGGACCATCTTGTAGTTGTCACTGTACAATTTCTTGGAATTACTCTTTTATTCGATCCTCTCGAGACGGATTTGACTAGAGAAAAAGTTCATTCGTGCCTCGAGACCCCCGAAATTGGAGATTGATCCCATTCGCTTACGAAAACTGACCGCATTCGTTCACGAAAGACCAAAACCCAACCCCTTTCGCTCTAAGTGGTACTTCTTTAGCGCCATCCTGTCACTTTCTATCATTCTTTGCCATTTTTTTTCATTCTAATAACTGTCATTGATTTTATTACGAAGACCCGAATAGATGATTTAACCACATACCAACGAGATAAACAATTCAAATATGCGACGTAGGCATGGAAAGCTTGTCCTGTTGATTTGGTTTGTGAGTCGCGTAGCTTAATCTATCTTCTGTGAATGATACTTATCTTGATTTTTAAGGCGCTGTCATCGGCATTTCGTGGACGTCGGGTATACTCACACCATTGATAGCCTGCCATGGCAATTGGTCGATACATAAACTTTGATTCCTTATTTATACCGGTGCAGTAGACGGCTAACGCAGCAAGCGATCTGCAACCCAACTTTGTGGAATTTTCATACTCTAAATCATCGCCAAAATACAGCTTCGTTATAATTTTGTTTCAGCTCCAGCTCCATAACGCCCTGTCCTACGTTCTAATATGCTTCCGGCCCCGCGATTGATCTTTCTATGCCGTTGCCATCCGATTTTGAGATATAGTTTCGTGTCACGTGCCTCGAATTCATCTTCAATATCAATTCACTGATCTCTCTATAAGAGCGGTTAAACAACTATTCCACAATTAAGTATCTCGAGAAGAGAGACACACGTTCTCCAGGAACTTTCAAGTGATGACAGAGGCTCCACCTTCTCAAAAGAATTTGCAACAAGTCTTGGACCGCCAACCGGACTTCACTAATAATAGTCCATTAGACCAATTTTTTGATTCTTTACAATCGCAGCTCAGCTCAAAAATCTCAGATGATTCTCGCATCTCGCTGTATAAAGAAGTTGATTTTTCGAGCAACAAAGAATTTGTGGCGTATCTTTTGAATAAACTCGTTGATCTCAGCTCTTTAACACTAGCAACAACTGATAATGATGTTTCGAAAGCCAGGCTGGTACCAATTTCGCTTCACGACATGAAATACTTTGATTTGCTGATCAACTTGATAGTGGTTCATGGTGTATACGCTAATTTGCCCCGTGGCATTGGGATTCCTCTGGAACAACGAAGAATCGAACATTTTCGAACCAGAGACAAAAAGTATGAAGTCCCCACCGGCCACACCTCTGACTTGTCCACTTTGGAACGCGTCTCAAATGTCCTCTTCACCATATTTACTGCCGCACCTCTAAGATCCAATACTATTGGGAGTCTTTTGCTCAAAGGAGCTGGATTCACAGATCTGATGACTGCTCTTGTTGTTCTCCAGCTTCATGGCAACGCAGCTCATCAACACCGGTATTGTGATATGTTCGAAAAGACGGAAGACCTCCAAGAAACATACCAACTTTTTGCTCTCTACACAATACTTGTTAATACCACTACTAACCTACAGTATAAGGAATTAGTGCTATCCAAATTGGTGACCCTCCCGGTCAGACGAAGCAATGGCGTCATCAGTTTAGTTGATTTCGTTGTAGGGGTCCGCGAAAATGAAGAGATCGATATCAGCAAATACAACCGAGTGACTCAACTTCTTGTTACGAAGCCAAAATCCATGACCAGCGTACAATATTTCTCAAAACTTTTCGACCAGATATACGAAGGTCTTACTTTCGTCAACAAGCCGATTCTCGTTAGCTGCTTGAACAACCTTTTAAGCGAGCTTTATTTTAAAAACAAACGGATAATTAATGATTTTCTATTTCGAAGGATTTCCGCTGTGCTTTATAATGAGACCCTTCGAGAGTTCACATCCAAAGCGCTGAATGACACGATTAATGTTCTCTTATCCCTTTCCAAAAATCCTAGTGTGGAAGTAACAAATGGCTTAGCAAATTTCGGCTCGGGAAACTTCTATCTCACACTGTGGATCTACTGCATGTTTTTGCGGAAAAATCAACAAATACAACCGCGTAGCGGAACGAAAGAAATTGATACGCCGTACTATAAGGTGGTGTTATCTTTGCTAAAAGGTTATCTTGTAATTAACCGCGCTTATGATGCTTTAGATTTTATTGTGTCTAATCTGGTAAACTTTAACCATACTAGTTGGGGCTACAGTATTGATGCTGAAACTCAGCTTCCGCATGTCAAACTACTGCTTGGTAGGACGGACGTAAGCAAGGACCTGAGAACGTCGCGTACGGATACTACAGAAGATCTTAAGAAGGTGCAGCAAGTTTTTCTGGATATCGATCTTGCTGTGGAGCTTTTCGCAGAGCTTTTAAAGTCACTCAACGAACCCGAGGTTGTGAAAAGTATTTTCCTCTCAGTGATGAGCCGCTGGGTCAGCACCACAAAAGTCCAAGACACTTCGAAATCGCTTGCCGCTGAGGACGTTCAAGGTAGCCTACTGGTGTTAGTCGATCTCAAGTTGATGGAAAAACTAGACAATGCATTCAAAAACGACATAATCAAAAAACCAAGAGATGTTCTGGCAATGATCGATGAACTTCTCGAGTTACGAGAAGATCAAGACGAAACGATCAATTCCGCTGAAGATTCCGATGATGAAAATGGCGATTCTGACGACCAAGATGACGACAATGATAATAGCAGTGATGCTGACAAAAACCCCTATGAAGATGATGACCTTTTGCAGAACCCAAGAGCCACGAGTGTTTACTTGACACTGCTAAAGCTGCTTTCAACAATACTGGCCACTACACCAAAGAGAGATCTCTTGCAGTTTCGCGAGATATTGGGATCGATAAAGCAGTCGCTAGAGAAGCGGCCAAATAATCAAGACTCCCGCTCTCTGGTTTCAAAGCTAAAAGAGCTTTTACATAGTGAAGACGATAAAGGTCTTGGAAAGGACTTAACAGAGAGTGACGATCAGTTTGATGCAGAGCAGAAACTGCAGCAGGCTATGCTCAACATTGAAGACACCCTGCCACCAATACGTGCACATGGCCTTCACGAACTGCGGCAACTCATTGAACGAAAATCGCCAATTATTGATTTGAAACAAGTTTTGGAGTTGCACGCACGTCTGCTTCACGACAAAGAGCCATTTGTGTACCTAAATGCAATCAAGGGCCTTTCTGTACTTTGCGAGTTTGAGCCAACTCAAACTCTCGACTACTTGCTAGAGGTGTATTCAGGCGCCGGCGCACAATCAAAATTGGGAAAAACATTAGATGATGTACTGAAGGTTGGGGAGGTACTGGTGAACTACGTTGAGACTCAAAATGAATTGTTTGGCGGCCAAATATCACGCAGAATTGTCGCAACATGCTTGGAGAATATACAACAACACGAAGCGCTTGATGCACGTGCGAGGATGTCTGCTCTCTCGCTTTTGGGCGTTTGTGTGGAAACTAATTGTTTAGCGATCCAAAACGAATTGACAGACATTGTGGACTGTGCAATGGGGGTGTTGAGACTAGAAAGATCCGAAGATCCCGAAAACCCATCCAAACTGCTTAGACGCGGTGCTTTGCACCTTCTTCATTCTTTGGTGATTTGTGCGGCCCCAAACTTTTTCGCAGGGCCCGAAAGTCACCCAATGGCGCAACTCCTGAACCTACTGAACTACGTGAAATCTACGGATCCAGACTATCTCGTATACAACCAGGCCAGTTCCCTGCACGATTCCATCCAAAATCGTCATCAATTGGCACTGTCACCAGCGTCAATTGCCGATCTGAATCTCTAGCGACGAACAAAAGACACTGTCCAACAAGAAAAATTGGGCTGCAAGCCATAGCGGCCCAGTCCCGACCAATACACTTTTTTCGAAGTTCTTGGAGCAGTGTTCAGTTCTGGATTTTCCTTGAGAAAGTCTCTCAAGTCCCCAGAACTTACCAGAAGGTCGTTCTACACATTTATCACTTTGTACTAATGTGACGGCAAATTATATTTTTTCCAGAAGGTTCGCCATTCGACAAAATTTCCCTAGAATTTGAGTATTTAAAGGACGTGTGTTTCACGATGCAGGACCTCCAGAAAATCGAAACCAGTCTTAAGCTACCGCTAGAACAAGTTCTTATTGAGCATCAAATCAACGTCTAACTACTGTTGTTCATCATGTCTCAGGAAACTTATGAATTTCAGGCTGAAATCACTCAGTTGATGAGTTTGATCATCAACACCGTGTACTCAAACAAGGAAATTTTCTTGAGAGAGTTGATCTCTAACGCTTCGGATGCATTGGACAAAATCAGATACCAAGCTTTGTCCGACCCTAAGCTACTAGAAACTGAGCCAGAGCTTTTCATTAGATTGACCCCAAGACCTGAGGAGAAGGTTCTTGAGATCAGAGACTCTGGTATCGGTATGACTAAGGCCGATTTGATCAACAACTTGGGTACGATCGCCAAGTCTGGTACCAAAGCTTTCATGGAAGCTCTTTCTGCCGGTGCAGACGTGTCCATGATTGGTCAGTTCGGTGTTGGTTTCTACTCACTGTTCTTGGTCGCCGACAAGGTCCAGGTCATCTCTAAGCACAACGATGACGAACAGTACATCTGGGAATCTAACGCTGGTGGCTCTTTCACCGTCACTTTGGATGAGCAAAACGAAAGAATTGGCAGAGGTTCCGTCTTGAGACTGTTCTTGAAGGAAGACCAACTTGAATACTTGGAGGAAAAGAGAATCAAGGAAGTCGTCAAGAGACACTCTGAGTTTGTTGCTTACCCTATCCAACTTTTGGTTACCAAGGAAGTCGAGAAGGAGGTCCCTGTTGCCGAAGAAGAAAAGAAGGATGAAGAAGAATCCGATGACAAGAAGCCAAAGTTGGAAGAAGTCGACGAGGATGAGGACTCTGAGAAGAAATCTGAGACCAAAAAGATTAAGGAAAACGTCGAAGAGTTGGAAGAACTTAACAAGACCAAGCCATTGTGGACTAGAAACCCATCCGATGTTTCCCAGGAGGAATACAACGCTTTCTACAAGTCCATCTCCAATGACTGGGAAGACCCATTGGCCGTCAAGCACTTCTCCGTTGAAGGTCAGCTAGAGTTCAGAGCTATCTTGTTCGTTCCAAAGAGGGCCCCAATGGAAATGTTCGAGTCTAAGAAGAAGAAGAACAACATCAAGCTATACGTCCGTCGTGTTTTCATCACTGACGAAGCCGAAGAATTGATCCCTGAATGGTTGAGCTTCGTGAGAGGTGTTGTCGACTCCGAGGACTTGCCATTGAACTTGTCCAGAGAGATGTTGCAACAAAACAAGATCATGAAGGTCATCAGAAAGAACATCGTCAAGAAGTTGATCGAAACCTTCAACGAAATCGCTGAAGACAGAGAGCAATTCGACAAGTTCTACTCTGCTTTCGCCAAGAACTTGAAGCTTGGTATTCACGAAGACACACAAAACAGAACTGCATTGGCCAAGCTCTTGCGTTACAACTCCACCAAGTCTCTAGATGAGCTAACCTCTCTAACGGACTACATCACCAGAATGCCAGAACACCAGAAAAACATCTACTTTATCACTGGTGAGTCCATGAAGGCTGTTGAGAAATCTCCATTCTTGGACGCTTTGAAGGCCAAGAACTTTGAAGTTCTATTCTTGATTGACCCAATTGACGAATACGCCTTCACTCAGTTGAAGGAGTTCGAAGGTAAGACCCTAGTGGACATCACCAAGGACTTCGAACTAGAAGAAACCGAAGAAGAAAAGGCTCAAAGAGAAGAGGAAGCCAAGCAATACGAACAGTTGGCTACCGCTCTAAAGGAAGTCTTGGGTGACCAAGTCGAGAAGGTTGTCGTCTCCCACAAGCTCATCGATTCGCCAGCTGCTATCAGAACTGGTCAATTCGGCTGGTCCGCTAACATGGAGAGAATTATGAAGGCCCAAGCCTTGAGAGACTCTTCCATGTCTTCTTACATGTCCTCCAAGAAGATCTTCGAAATCTCTCCAAAATCCTCGATCATCAAGGAATTGAAAAAGAGAGTTGAAGAGAACGGTGCTCAAGACAAGACTGTCAAGGACTTGACCAATCTATTGTACGAGACCGCTCTATTGACTTCCGGTTTCACTCTGGAAGAGCCAGCCTCTTTCGCCACCAGAATCAACAGATTGATCTCTTTGGGTTTGAACATCGATGAAGACGAAGAAGAGGAAGTTGCTCCAGAAGCTGCCACCGATGCTCCAGCTGCTGAGAACACCGCTGAAACCGAAATGGAGGAAGTGGATTAAACGGCATGATATGGTATCGTCTCGATATCTCAAATCATTTAGAAATATTGTATAAAGTAAAGCAAGTATTAGCTTATGATTAGGGTTGTCTATTATGAATCTTAACAATATGTTATGATTCCCATGGATTAAATGTTGATCCCGTGCCTTGAAATACTATTACTGGGAGATAATTGAAAGTTAGGGTCTCTACTTCAAATAACGGCATCATCGACCTTATCCACCAAAACCTGATAAAATGAGAGATAATACCTCTGATTTAACCCCAGCCGAGTTTTCAAAAGTGTTTGGTAATGCTTGTAATGGTATGTGTAATGAATTCTTCAGTCAACGACAGACGTTGGAAACGTCATGGAGACTAACTCGCTCAAAGTCATCGAACAGAAAACTGGGCAAAAAACCAGTGCATCACTTCTAAAAAGAGACGTTATGGAGCTTTTTGCGCTGCTGAGGTCTGTGTCTGATTCCATTTCGGCTTATGATCGAGAAAAGTACAATTCCAGGTTGACAAGGCTGCTCAAACAGATTACAGCTGCCGATACCTCTGCCACGACAAGGAAATTTCAGTTTAAGACCAGGCCACAAAAAGACCAGAAAAGAGACGAAACTTACGTCCAAGATACGCCCAACCTTTCTGACAAGTCTATTGGCTCTCCGAAGTGCATCGGAAAGACTCTGGAATACAGGATCGGAGGAGTCTACGAGAATCTCGAGAAGTGTTCACTCACGTTTGGAAGCGAGGAATCCAATGAAAAGCTGGACTCAGCTGCTATACTCATCAGATCCTGTCACAAAAGCGTCATAAATTTCAAGGCTATGCCATTTGTGCACGGCAGCGTTTACATCGAAAATGCTCAACATTGCATCATCCTGTTTCGATTACCTGAATCTTCGCAAATTCAGATTCGACTTCATGAGCTTGAGAACTGCGACATTTACATGGTTCGAGTAGGATTACCACACCAGTCCATTGTACTAGAAAATTGCACAGGTCTTCGTTTTCACGGTGACATGCGAAAGTGTACGAAGATTCACGATTTTAGCAGCGTTGGAAAGACCAACTCAAGTGAACATCCTAATTATCAGTACGAAAGTTTCGACCTGTGCAACTTTGATACTCCGGCTCTTGTAGAACTAGTTTCGGGCTCAGAGAGCTCGATCTAAGCACCTTTAGCCGCCGAAGTCATGTGACCAATAATGTATCCCTTTGCACGTTCAGATCGTTCCGTTTTAGGTCTTGTTGATGGTCCTTCCGTATCGGGAAAGAACAAATAATAGCACTTTGCTTAGGCTTAATATTGGTCCTGGCTCGAAGAGTTCCATCTAACATTCAGTAAAGAAGCATTGGGAATTAAGTTCAGCGGAAGAGGAGGTTGAAGACTCAAGACAGTTTAGTTTTGTGACCAGGAGCACATTTAACAACCGAAATTTCTAAGTTGGAATCAACCCAGCATTTTTATTACCGTTCATGACATCACTTACGGGCTCTCCCGGCAAGAGCAGCAACCCGTTTATCCAACGATACATGGCGACTCTGGGAGAAAGTTCAGGTCAAGAGTCTAGCTTTCCCCAAACCAATTCCAACAAAGAGAATCTGTTTCACCACGCACCAAAAATCACAGGACATGCTGATGTAACGTCCTCGCCAACTCCGCTGAAAGACGTAACAGGATCGGTGCGAAACAATCGTTCCCCATTGAAATGGGCTGAAAAGGGAACTAATTCAATGACAAAATTTCCAACTGGTGATAGCGAGACGTTTGACGTCTCGAAACTTTCCACGAAGGACAGTAAATACTATGAGCTTCTGTGCCGGGTCAGAGAGGCTAAAGAATGGATGTCAGAAGTTATAGGAGAAAAGCTTCCGTCCGAACTGGAGTTGATAACTGGAAACAGTTTGCGAGATGGGGTGTATTTGGCCAAAGTTACACAAAAGATAGAGCCCAGATTGGTAAAAAAAATTGTGCCTACGGGACCGTCTCTTAGATATACGCATACACAAAATATCAGTGTGTTCTTTCAGCTGGTTGAAGAAATAGGCGTTCCCGATCTTTTCAGATTCGAACTCACAGATCTTTACGAAAAGAAGAATCTACCAAAGGTATTCGAGACACTACATGCGCTCATAAACATCATTAACAGCAAGTGGCCAGAAAAAGTCCCCGAAATTCAAAATTTGAGCGGCAGAACCACTTTTTCAGAAAGCGACATCAAAGCTTGCCAACGCAAAATACCTGCCATTCATAATTTCCGTTCATTCAAAGTTTCAAGCTCGGGCAACACCCAACGTGACGATGGTGAGAAGGACTTGCTGCAGGGATCTGCAGTAGGCAGTCCAAAAAAGCGTCAAACGTCCTTCAAGGATACTCAAGAATTCATTGAGCCTACCCCACAGTCCCCTGTCGCACATACTCCGCCTCCCAAAACTTCGCAGTGTGTGAAAAATGCCGAGAGCTTCCACGAAACTAATAAATTCTCCTCCACAAACATTATGACGGGAAACACTCCTCTTTTGAGCTTCGATTCAGACATCAGCCCATCTGAGTCACTATCATATTACTCACCTCGAATCTACCGTCATTTATCGTACCGTTCACCCGTCAACAGATCTCCCTCTTTCAGGCTTGCAGAAGACCCCTACGATCTTGACCGTTATGGTACCCATCGGTACAGCGCACAAGAATACTCACCTGTAAGAAGACAGCGGATGACAGAAGTCCAATTTTTGGATTCCGTTTCTGGTTTACAGGCCATGTGCAGAGGTGTGAACACAAGATTCGGGATAGCGTTAATGCAAAGGAAAGTAGATATTGTCATCGAAAAAGTAAGGCTATTACAAGCACAAGCAAGGGGGCGTATGGCCAGAGGGAAACCAGAAGCTAGGACATTTTTCATGTCTTCACAGGTTGACGAACGCCCACTTCGTGCTTTGCAGTCATTTGTCAAAGCCCGTTTGATCCGAGAGAAAATTTTCAGACTTCGGGTGCGTTTGATGTCTGTCGAGGATGATATAAGTTTCTTGCAGAGCTTGTGCCTCGCGAAAGTTGTTAGATTAAACAGCAGAAAGGCTCTTGCAGGTCATGCCATCATTAAAAAGCCTTTACCAGGACTACAAGCGTACATCAAAGCACAATTGCAAAGAGCCAAACACGCCGAGTTCCTAAAAGAAATTGATGCGTGTCTTCCATTGATCGTGAACCTGCAAGGCTTGCTTCGAGCACATCATCTGAGAATCCATAGAAAATCCATTTATTTCTCGCTCAATGAAAGGTATGATGTTGTCAACACCCTTCAGTCGTTTGCAAAGGGCTCACTAAGGCGGGATTCAATTAGGGCTACGAACAGAAATTTGAAACTTCAAAATGGTATCATTGAAAGCTTTGCCGCGAACCTCAAAGGCTCGTTTCAAAGAGCCGGCATCAAATCCTTGGCAATGGCAGTTCGTGATAGTAAGAATCCAGTCGTTTCTATGCAAGCATTGTCGAGAGGCGTGTTGGTGCGTTTCACTTTGGAGCTGATCTCCGATATCGTAGAGGGGAACGATTTGCCCTCAGTTCAGGCACGCGCGAAAGGCAGTCTAATTAGAAGAGCAAACAACCAGATGTCTCTCTACTACAAAACTCGCGAATTTCAGGTTATTAGGGCGCAAAGTGCTATTCGGATGCATCAATTGCGAAATGCATATTTGGCGTTTATGTCGTCCGCGAATCCCAGCATCGCTGCTGTAAAGAGATTTGTTCATCTACTCAATAAAATGCATGCTAGCCATGAGTCTCAAAGTAGGCTTGAGTTCCTCAAGTCGCAAATCGACCAGTCCAACAAAGACAGGGATGTCATAGAGAACCATTTCGAACTTCTGAAAAGGAAAAACGCCATACTAGGTAACTGTAACATTTTTGTTCCCCATAACTTCACTGATGGCTTCGAAGGCATTGGAGATACACGCTATCCTGAATATGAAAAGATTCTCTATTTGCTTCAGACAGACCCATTTTACTGGGTAACGCTACACCGTGTTGAGCCGGACTTTGTTACAAAGCACCTTACCAAGACATTTGTCTCGACAAACAGTGTTATGGGACGCAGAGAGAGCATCTTTTTTATGAGACTAGTCTCAGAATTCCTTGCTGCAGATGTCGAGAGTTTCCATGATCCACAGCAATTTTTGGCTTTTACGGGCTCTAGTTTCTGGAAGGAATTACTCTCTTTCTATGTTCACCGCCAGATTCCACAGCTTCTTATCGAACTGGTCTCACCTCTGGTGGAATTCCTGTCGCAAGATTCTGTGGATTTCGAAGCCGTCCCGGCCGCAATTCGTAGAAAACTGCATCCTAGCGAGCCAGAGCTTTCGTCAAGTGAGTCTATCGAAGACGAAGTAATCAGAAGCACTTTTGTCACTAATCTGACAAGTTTATGGAAAGGTGTCGAAATTGTCAGCGAAGCCTTGTTGAAAAACGCACATGTAATCCCTGAAGAGATAAAGTTTCTGTGTACTGCGGCGTACAGAATTGTTGCAGATCATAGTCCACATCAAAAGAACTCCTTAATTGCCATTTCGAAGATATTAATGGAGGCAATAGTCTTCCCAGTTTTGAGGTACCCTTCCAAGTTTGGCTTGGCTAAGTTCGCCGACAGTACGGCGCAAAAGGTGCGTCTTTTGTCAGAAGCGCTCGACACAGTGTTCTCTTTTTCTGAATTTGAGAACTACTTAGCGCCACTCAATCAATATGCAGAAGAAATACATGATGATCTCGCAGTTTCTCTCGAGAACATGTTGATATTTCCTTCTTTCGATGTATACTGTGATGAACTTCATTACAGTGACATGTGCCTGAATGAGAGAGCAACCCTTAGCATCCCCAAGCAGTATCTGCTTGACATTGGTAGGATGCTGCATACTAACACGGATGCATTTCCCCATGATGACGCTATCAATCCACTCGTAGCAAACATACAGATGGGCGAGATTAAAACGCTTGAAGAAAGTAACAATAGCATTGTCAAGCTCCAATTGAACCCGAGTGCTTACCATTTGTCGTCTAGCGACGATAGACTGACCGTCATCTACAACGAGATCAAAAGAGGTCTCGTCTACATGATGCAGGTCGAAGACGTAGGTACCGATTTGTATGATTTGATGATGGGTTGTATCATTGATTCAGACGAGCCCAAGTTCCAGCGACTACTTCTTGAAACAGCAGCTATTAAAACTGATCCGTTGTTTAAAAACTTCGAAGAAGTTACTTACTTCAATTTGAAGCAACATGTTTTAGAGAGGGCCTACGAACTAAGACAAATGGGGAGCCTGAGTGTTGACGATAAACTTCAAAGTGTTCTTAATGACATTGCCAACACGATCAAATCTCGCGAATACGTTGTAGAATCAACATCTAAGGAAACCAAAACTGCGGAGCACGCACTCAAATCCATTCAAAAGACCAATGTACGTTTGAAGGACAGGTCGCGTGCACTTGAACTCTCTCAGAAGAGGTCTCTTAACAAGGCACAAGCGTCCGGTAATTATGCGCCAATAAAGAAGCATGGAATTGGCCGGAAACTCAAAGACGTTTATCATAAAGTTAATCATAAAGGGACGAATTCTAAAGACTGTTTGAGCTTGGAATGGAGCTCACGCCATCTCTTCGAGCTTCGGGCCTTAAAAAGTCTTGCCGGAGAAAACCTGGGTAAAGCCGCAGTGAGTTTTTTCGGCTCAAGTGGTCCAAAGTTTCCTGATGTAAATTTCAGGTTTTCTACTTCGGATGGAGAATACTTTGCAGTAGAGCTATTAGATGAACGAAAGACCGAAAAGAGATCAGGCTCTTCCACAATGGACAACTTCCAATTTTCAAAACTGCTGGACGAACTAGCGAAAAGCGAAGGCGCTGAATGCAAACTATTCTCAAACAAGGCGGAGTTCAACTTGGCTCCGCTACTAGAGCTAATGGCGGGATCATTTATCAAGCGAATTCAGTAAACTCTTAATTAATTGTCTATGGACTGTTCTCATTTTGTACTATCGAAAGAGCTGGTACAGGAACGACAAGGTCAAGCTCGTTACATTCACGGCAATTGTAGTCCTGGAACCATTCTTCCCCGCAATATTTCGACGCCTCATGTTGAAAGTTTATCAGAGAAATTTGCTTCCTGAATGCCCTTGTATACCCTCTCCTCAGCCTCGTCAATCAGAGGAACCTGGCCGTCTCTTCGTCATGGGCGAAGGTTTTGATGTCATCGGTAGTTCTATTAGCCAACAATTCCTGATTTTGTCCCTTTTTTTAGAGCGGAAGAGCGCTCGATACCCATTTTCATCGCTAGGTGTCTAAAAAAGTTGACTTTGCCTGCCAAGGTATGTATGCTCACCGACAGCTCGTCCCACTGCTCCCGGTATTTACCAGAGAGCATATTGTTTACGTGTTCATCGAGTATAGCGTGTGATTCCTCATCCTCACCTAAAGCGCCCAATTGATTGAGAATCTGACCTGTTTTTCTATTCAAAACGTACTCCCATTCTGGTGACATGTATTCCATGACTTCCATGCTTTGCAGTTGCTTGACCCTGCGCCAAGTTACCAGGAAATGTGCCAAATCCTTCAAAATAACCGCGACACAGCATCCTACAAGGTTTCCCAGGTAAAGACCGTCATTTGGTGTCGAAGTCGATTGAGATAAAAAGTGCTTGAACCACGATGACTTCGAAAGAGCCGCGCCATGGATCAGTTTGCCAGCCATTGGCCATAACATAGCCGTCCCTATCTTCTCCCAGAACGACGTTTCTACGAGCGCCTGGGAATAATCGAACCTCGTCAGCATAGTTAGCCGGCGCGCGTTGATGCCTTGCTCTATAGGTCCTCCATCTGCCAACCCAAAAGGGTTCAGTAATCTCGATAGTATGTTACCCGAGTCGTGATGTCCATTCTGAAGTTCACGTCTGGATTCGAGGTATTGTTGCTCTGCCTCGTAAAGTCTTAACTGTTGCAAGGACATCCTGTCGCTCACGAAATAAGGCCTCACACGGTGGACCCAGCTAAAGTAAATCGGGTTGTAGACAATACCTTTGAAAGTACCATTCAGTACCTGAAGTGGATATTGTAACAGCAAAAACCTCTTGACGTTTAGTTCCAAACTTTCTCCAGGTTTGAGAAAAAGTAAAGGGTACAGCCGTTTCGGCCAGCTCATGAATCTATTATCAAACATGAAGCTCAGCAAGTATATAGGCGTCAAACCCATTAAAACAACTTGTCGGAATCCGATCTGGTTATTTTGGAAGGCCTGATACAAGCTCGAAGCGTGTGAAAGATCCAAAAGCTTCAGTATCGTGCTTTCTGGTGCCAATGTGGCAAGTATCCGTAGTCCCCATGACGTTAGAAGACCACCAAAACTGAAAAGAAGTGAACCTCCCACTGTTCCCAGAATTGTGGTTTGTGTAACCGTTTTAGCTATCCAGTTTAGACTCTTAGAGACTGCAACAGATACAGGGACAACAAGTCCGTTATTAGTCTTCAGTATTATAGAAGTATTGCATTGTGGGCACACGGTGTTGATCACCAACCTACGGGACTTTCGCAGCGACCAATTCTCAGCAAAAGGAAAATCTCGAGTACCCGCTTCCATAGCTTCAGCAACATTGTTGATAATAGATTCGTCAATTCCTTCAGCTGCAAAGACCCGGCCTACCTCCATTGGATTGAAAGATCTGGGTTCCTCAACAAAGGTGCCAGTTCCAAAACTTTGTACTCTTATCCAGTTCAAAGGCGGGAACATACCAGCAGCTGAATGAAGCCACGAATATGCATCAGAAAAGTTTATAGAACTGAACCAAATATTCTGTCCGTCATTGTTGAACTCGCTTAACATCTCATTCTTATAATCCAGATAGTTTCGGGACACCCATTCCAACAGACATTTGCGATGAGCTACCAATGAGCACTTGCAGGGGTGTACCCAGTCATGGGAATCACTTAAACTGCCCATAGGTGGGCGTTCGTCGCCAGAACACAGACATATCCAGCATCTGGTATCTTGTTCGACCATTCTCTACCAAAGCGCCTCTTATAGACGTCGAAGTTCAAGTTTCAGAAGTTTAAAAACCAGTGGTCAGAGATCCAGTACATCTACTGCGTGAAATGCAGTATGATGTGTATCCCGATGACTTGTACAACTAGCCTTGGGATTGAGTTCCTTAGTTCAAAAGTGTCAGATAGAGAAGAAAGTGACAAACCTGGCTCATGCTCCCGCGCTAGGAACAACCAAATGACGATCATGGCAAACAATAACTCTTCTTGCCAGCTCATTTGCCGTATTATCTTCATTATTTATATATACATTGCAATGAACTCTGAAGCGGGTCTGATCAGAGTCCAAAAAGACCAAAGATACCTTTCTTCTTTGGACCTTCAGTCTGACCTTGTTCGCCAGGTTGAGCGGAAGCTGTTTCTGATTCCGTGTCAAAATCTTGCTCTACAGGTTGACCATCGTAGCTGATATAGTTAAACGCTAGATCGAAAAGGGCAGGCTTTGCAGCGACTGGTCTGATAACGGGTCTCAATGGGAATAGATTCGACAAATTGACATCGCTGGGACCGATTGGTTTGCCTAGTTTCTCCACTAAGGAGGGCTCGAACGACGCCTGCTCACCAGGAGTAGCAACTTTCTCGTATTCGGCCAGTGAGATAACACTTTTTAGGGCAGTTTTGGTGAGATCTTCAAGTTCACGAAGCCTTGTAGCATTCACAATGTCTCCGGGAAGCGGATCCTCAAAAGAAGTGTCCTCCGTAGCACTAACTAGTTGTTTCAAACCATCGACGTAAAGTGCAAGCGCCTCCAAGTACTTATGCTGACTTTGGTAGAAAGATGCTAAACATCCCACGGAAAGATGTACTTGGTAATAAACCGTGGCCAACTTTAGATTGGCCGTCAAAGTGTCATCAGAATACACACCCGGTAGTTCCATCACCTGCTGCAAGTAAGTGGTGAGGTTATGCACAATACGCTCGATTTCTTTCACCTTGGTTACTCTAACATTTTTGGTCTTGTTAGATGAGAGTTTCCACTGCGACCACAATTTGCGGAACAAAATATCGTCACGCTCAATTGTGGTAAAATGTGAGTTGTACTGGATGTAAGTCAAAAGAATCTCGTCATCTTCACCAGTGGCATCAGCAGTGTCGTCGTCTCGCTTCTGCTCCAGCACTTGCTGTTGCAGGTCAAGCGCTTGCTGCCATTTTGCGAGTTTTTCGCTAAACTGAGATAAATCTGAAGTTTGAATTGCCTTAGCTTCAGCAATCAGCTCTGCCACTTTGGAGTCTCCTACTTCAGCAGTGAATCTGCGCCATTGAACTGTAGTTACCGCTGCTGCTGATGCCGCTGAATCACTTTCTTGTGATAAAGAAGGCATCTCAAAACCGTTTTGCGAGATTAAAGCGATAAGCGGATCTTCGGCATTATCATTAACCTGTTTGGCGACAAAACGGCGTAGAGCTTTTGAGGACGATGCTCCGTTACTGGCGTTCTGTCTCAAAAGGTAATCGAAACGAGATGTGATGGAGTCCACGATCACGGCGCTCAGAATTTCAGATTTCTGCAAAAATTGGAGAGCAGAAAATGCTAAGCTGAGCTCCCTCGCGACTTGCCCTGCAGAGGCAGCACGTTTCGTTCTAGAGTGCTTCCCAAAACTGAGATGGCTTACGATTGCCAGTTTGTAGTAGATGAGATATTCAGCGCGCGTGTATGGGTTCTGTTCATTGGCTGTGAGTTCCACAAGCCGAGTACAGGTCTGAAATGCCTTTTTGAGTCTCGTACCGACCACTTTGCCTTCAGATTTCTTCAAAGAGCCTCTTTGACGAGATCTCAAGCGTAACGTCTCGCCAAGGGCAAGATCCCTCTCTGCGTGCAGCAAATTGAGAGTGCCCAAAAGCTTATTTTTCGTGTCATAGTCCGCCTGCGTAACTTTCGAGTATTTTTCCTTCAGGGAATACCGCTTGGTATCTTTCACCGTCAATTGGCAATGGTGCCTCAATTTTTGCAGTTTTCGGTTCAATTTCGCATGATATTTGTCGTAATCTTCAGCTGTTTCGAGGAATTGATCAACTCTGACTCCATAGGTAGCACCCAGCGGTGAGTAATGGCTCTTGGGCGAGCTAGACATGGCGGTTTCGGTCTGTTTGATTGTGTTGTTCAGGTGAGTTTAAAGGTTGAAGTCGATGAATATCTTCAAAATTTTTCAACTATATTATAGGTATAAATCTGATCCGATTTGAAGTTCACTCGAGAAAAATGACGAGAAAGTTCCAGTTAGAGAGTGTTTTGGTCTGCTAGGTGCTATCCATTAGTTTTTACTAACTCACAGGTCCTAGAAATTTTTTTCCAGCGAGCCAAAAGCCTCATTTTCAAGTGAATTGAGGTTTAGGACTTGTCTCTCTCAGTTAACGGAATAGACTTAGCTTGAATCATCATGTGCTCTCAATTGAGGCTTGTGGCATGCGTTTCTGGTATTTATATAGCGTTTCTGACGTGGTCTTTGGTGTACGAACCTCTTACGACGCAGATCTGGCCACATTCGCAGGCTAAATTTCAAGCACCATGCGTGGTGGCCCTGGTGCAGGCATCGGTCGCTGCAATGACGGGTACCTTGTATTTGAAGCAGCAACGCACGGAACACAGAGCCCGGGAATTTTTACGCAATTATATCCGGGACTTGCTGGCGATTTCTCTGACTCAGAGTTTGTCGACTCCGCTGGCCGCATATTCATTGCAATATGTGGATTTCCTGACTTACATGTTGGCCAAAAGCTGCAAACTGATCCCTATCCTTGTAGTTCATCTGTTGCTTTACCACACGCGGATTGCTAACGACAAGAAACTGGTCGCGATTGCAGTAACTTTCGGGGTGGTTCTTTTCAATTTGGGATCCCAAAAATCAAGTAATAAGACTAGCACAAAAGATGTTAGTCTTATACATGGGTTTTTGCCACTTTTGGTTAGTCTCTTGCTGGATGGATTCACAAACGCAACTCAGGATACGCTTTTGAAGCGGAATCGCGCTCAGAAGAAGCAAAAATTGATTACTGGGGGCCATTTGATGCTGGGACTCAATTTTGGCATCGTTATATGGAACCTACTTTACCTGGCAATTATAGACCCACAGCAAGCCATCCGGACCAGAGCGATGATCTCTTTAGATCCAATTATTGCGCTGTATCTCCTGACTTACGCAGTTTGCGGAGCTCTGGGCCAGATATGCATCTTCTACACCTTGCAAAACTATGGATCATTGGTATTGGTTATGGTGACGGTAACCAGGAAAATGACATCGATGATTTTGAGTATTATAGTGTATGGACACCATGTCAGCACACTACAATGGTTCGGAATCAGCATCGTTTTTGCGGGAATCTCGAGCGAAGCACTGATCAAGAGCCGAACGTCCGCTAAGGCCAAGGTTGAGGCCGAAAAATCTGAGTAATGGTTTCCACTGAATTGTTCAATTATTGCAAGGGCAAAAACCTCGGATATAGACTTGCATATAGCACTTGCATATAGAACAATTCCAAAAATCAGAGAATGCTCAGGCTCGTGGGAAGCTGGAAGAAAAGCGTCAGCGCTGATCATCATTATGACAGTGTGAAGGAAGTGACAGATGTCAGTTGTTTTTTCAAAACTTAGAAAACCAAATCCTATTTTCCCAGTTTTAGAAGAGAGTAAAATCTCCTTGAGCTCGTCAGTCTTCTCAGATCAAATGAGATCGACAGTCAAGCGTATGAAAGACTCTTGAAGGAGCGAAAGAGTAAAAGTAGCTTCCATATTCTCTGTCACTAAATGACACGTGACAAAAATTGAAACTGTTATTGATGGCATAATTTTAGCGGTAGACAATCACAAGAAATTCTACGCATGATTTAAAAGCTGGTTGACCAGTTTCTGTTCTTAAACAGCTGTAAACTCGGCCCCTTCCCCACACATTTCATTATTTATCTCCAGAATGATATTTATTTATATCACTTGGAACGAAGTCCTCGAGTTGCAGTCAATATCAATAATGAATGCCGTACTTGCATCTCCTCATCAAAGGACATCACCTAAAAGCTCGAACTAACTGATCGACTTTATATCCTTGCTATTCCCAATGAGTGGCGGTAACTTACCCCAGCTGAAAATGCCAGATGGGAAACCAGCTGCAGCGCTAAGCACTGGTTTAATGATCTTCATGTTTCTTCTATTCATTCTCAACTTCATTTTTAACATCAACGCACACATAGCCCTCAAGCCGAACGCTTTGTTTCAATTGAACTGTATGTCAGATTTTGCTGGTCCTTCGGGGAACACACAGTATCACAACTAAATACTAACTAGGCGAATGCTTTTGAAGTGAACAGCATTTCGATGTATCCATTGGGTCATGTTTCGTTCGTGCATCTTCTTATGAACTCGATATCACTTTACGGGCCATTGACTATATTCGAAAGAAGCCACGGTACCGTTCATACCGGTGTGATACTCAATCTTTTGGCGGTTTTCACAGCAATTCCTTACTGTCTATTAGGATCGTTGTTCTTTTCAAAAACTGAGGTTATCGGAAGCAGCGGATGGTGTTTCTCACTATTGGCGTATTTCAGTTTCAAAGAATCCATTATTCGTCCTCAGCAGCGGATTTTCAACGACTATTCGCTACCGACACGCTACATTCCTCTGGTGGTATTATTGATTGTCACCATTTTCTTCCCGGCTTCAAGTTTTTGGGGTCATTCAATCGCGCTGCTGTGGGGTTACGCATTGGGCTCAAAGGAGGTTTATGCTGCAAAATTGGTCCCACCAAGTTCATTAATCCAGAAAATCGAGTCCAAGCTCGACCGCGCAATTGCAGCGATTCCCTTGGGAGTAAAGTTCTACAGAGAGGTGGATGCAAACAGATCCGAATCGTACACTTCGCTCTTGGGCGAGGAAAGTGTTTTGCCGCTTCATTCAGCACCACAACACCCAAGTTTCCAAGGCGAAGGTCGTCCTTTGGGTGCTTGAGAATTTTCTTAATGTTACCTTTTTTTATATATATACAGAAGAGATTAAATGACGACTTGGCTACAAAATGTTGTGCTTTTTCAAAGTTCTTGCAGGACATGCTTGCGCAGCAAATTCCGCTTAATATTGGGCTTCAAACTTGCTGGGTTCTCAACACCGCGCTGTGCCAGCCACGACTCACATTCCTGGCTGTTATCCAGCAGTTCACGAACACGCTGCTGGGCGGTTTCGATTTTAGTTCTCTGGGCATCAACCTGGCTTTCGAGTGCCAAAATATCCAATTGTAGGAGTTGACGCAACGATTCGGGCGTGAAATGCTCAATTCCATACCGAGCCTTGATTTCAACGAGCTCCTCTGCATCTTTGCCCTGAGACAACGCATTTTGTATCGTATGAATGTCTTTAAGCAGAACACTGTCGTCTGACTCCTGGGCCTTACGTCTGCTCAAAAATTCGCGAGTTTTCTCGGCTTCCTGTTGTGACACCTGGATTTTCGCTTCGGATTCGTACAGGGCAAACTGTTGACCTTTATTCTTGAGGATTTCGGCGATACTGAAAAACTTGCGTTTCGACAATGGTCTAGTAGCCTCTATACGCACCAGATCGCCCTCACGCGAGATTCCTTCTTCGTCATGCACCAGGTAGTCTTTCCTGCTGAAAAGCTCCTTGTTGATGCGTTTATTGAACACTTTGGTCTCCACACGTACCTTTACCGTCTTGAGCATCTTGCCTTGCGAGACTACCAGTCCTACAAAATTTTGACGGGCCATGATGGATAAACGGGCTTGGATGTGGTGTGTTGGGGTTATTCAAAGAAAAAGAAGACCGAACACAGTCTTGTAAACACACAGAAGTCGAGCCAAAACCGTCTTTTTGGAGCGAACCTGACAGTTTTCCAGCTTTTTGACAAAATCTTGAATAATTTAGATGAGAAGAGCATCATTACCTAGTCAACGTTCATAATTTGATATCATTTTGTACGAGAGAGTTGAGAAGAGCCGGTATCCTGGAAAGTTTCGTGTGATAGTAAGACACTCTTCCAAGATATTGACGCCTTAGCCGTTGAAAGTGGGTTTACATACTGCCAGGTTCATGATCTCTTGTTTTTTGATCATCAATAGCTGTTCTTCTGTCTACTACTCATTATGCCGTCTTTTTTCTAATTTAGTAGTTCTTAGTATGGTTGAGAAAAACGAAAAACCCGAAATTTTGGACCATAGGTTTATGAGAGTCTAAAATTACCCCCAAATCATGGTCTTATCTGCTGTCTTTTGTGATAAAGACCAGGATCCTTGATGCTTTCTGTATTTACCTTTTTTCGCATTATTTTGACCAGAGATAGAGATGACAGCCAATTAATTATGATGACAGTGTTGATACGTTCTTATGGCACCAAAATATGAAAATATGGAAAACAGCAAACCAAGTAGAGAACATCAGCCAAGGATTAGAGCATTTCTATGGTCATTCACAACAGTGCCAAAAAATGTGCCACAGCTTTTTGGCAATATATAGATGCCGTCAACTCAAGTAAAGAATTTGTGTGCGAGGTCGATAAGAAGTGAATTTTTCGTCGAAAGCCTAGTCAGAGATTCTACATCATACATCAAGATATTCAATTGAAATGCTGGGCAGTCTACGTGTCTTTTGTTGATCTTGTATGTGAAATCGTCTTGTACGTCACTGTTAATTCCCCCAGCGTCAATGACATATTGAAATGAGATTCAAGCAACCTGTTCAAAGTGTTAAAACGTTCTTCAAACGGTCACATAGCATCTTCATTACAACTAAAACTGGGTTGAGACGTAGATTGGATTGTTCAGCAGGCTTGGATACCCATCTTGCAGTTTTTGTTTCCCCCAAACGTCTCTCTTTCACCTCAGGAAGCTCGCTTCCGCTGTATTCAACGTCAACCCCGTTTTGAAATGGACAATTACAGAGCAGGCAAGCGCAGTTCTATCTCTTTTGGCAGTTTCCAAAGACCCATGGTGAATTTTAACCAAAATGATCTGTCATACTACTCGCCACGGCAAATGTATGCAGCGCAGCAACCGCCAACACAGCAAACACCAATGGGCTTTTATCCGTGCCGCTACGAGGCCAATTTCCCACTGTATGCGTTGGATTGGAGCTCCGAGGACTACGTGGCCGTGGGCTCGTACCGGGAGGACAGCTACAACAAACTGCAAATTTTACATTCTTCAGACGTGATTTCGTGGGAAAAAGTGGGAGAAGCCAACAGCGTTTTTCCCATCTCTAAAATCCAGTGGTGTCCCAATGGGGGTTCCCAGCAGCTGGCAACGTGCTCAGACTCGTTGCGGTTGTGGACGTTTACCGATTTCGCGCTAGAAGAACAACTCAATTTATCCATGCAACGGTACAACAAGAGTAACGGCAATTCTAGTGGAGCCGGCAACGGTGGCAATGGTAACGCAGGCTCTACAGCGACTTTGGGACAACTACCACCGGTCTCGTCTTTCCATTGGAACCCCACAGATCCCAACTTGCTGATTTCAAGCTCCATCGACACCACTTGCACCGTTTGGGATCTACAATCGAGCAATTACGCCAAGACTCAGCTGATTGCACACGATAGCGAAGTGTTTGACGTCAAGTTTTTGACGCAATCGACGCAGCTTTTTGCAAGTTGCGGCGGTGACGGTAGCGTGAGGGTGTTTGATTTACGGTCTTTGGCGCATAGCACTATCATTTATGAGCCTACTAGTGGCCATTCTTCTTCATCGTCGCAGTCATGCGACCATTTAAACAGTGGTAATGACGGTAATGGTGGTGGCTCTATCGGGTCGAGTGCGGATAATGGACAAAATGCGCTTTTGAAGCTGGAATCTTCGCCTTTCGATCCGAACGTGGTGGCTACTTTTGCGCAGGACTCTACAAGTGTATTGATCTTGGACATGCGATACCCGGGAACCCCAGTTTGGACGCTGGACGGCCACTCTGGAGCGGTGAACCAGATCCAGTGGCACCCTACGCGCCACAACGTGCTGCTATCTGGCGGAGACGATTGTCAGGCGCTTGTGTGGGATCTGAACACACAGACCAGCGCTGGTGGGAGCGCTGGAAGCGGTGGGAGCGGTGGTACGGCAAAATGGAGCAGTGGCAAGATGGGAGTGCAATCGATGGATACGCCGCAACAGGCGTACGACGACACGAACTACGAGATCAACAATGTAGTGTGGAGGCCCGAGGGTGATTGGTTTGGCGCTAATATGGGACGTCATTTCCAGGCGGTGAGGACCTAGTAGTAATGGTAGCAGCGCGCATATGGTACGAATAGAAACCACGAAAACACACACCGAAGAAAGCTGACGTAATCCGATCATGTGACGTTTTGACTCGTCCTGCTTTGTTGACCTCTCCACATCTGACTCCCCCCCGTAATCCAGCTCCTTTGACTCCTTTTTGGCCAGCTCCCCTGACTCCTTCCCTAATCTGCCTTTTATCACTACTCAAAACCAACCATCACCTAATGACATACACACACAGATACACACACTACTCCATGACCGGGCTTCCTTCTCATTACTAGACATCGACAGTTAACTACGTGTGTGAGTGTTTCACTTGAGCCTGTGAAAATAAACCCGATGGATTAAAAACAAGACGGTGACGGGACTATAAGAGAGACAGTATAAGAAGACTGGGATCACAGACAAATAGCGTCGTTACGTTAAGAAATTGAAATTTGGAAGTTCACAAAACAACAACGACGTTGTGTGACTAATCTTGTCGTTGTGCTGGTCATTTAGCAGATCATTGTGTTGCACGCAGTGCGATCAGAATCAGCGTCGTAAAAACCGTAAATTGAACTACGTTACTGGTTATTTCAGGGCTTTCAGTTCACAATCTCACAACCACCGATAATGCTCAGATCAAGAATTGGCTTGGCAAGTTCAAGATGGTCGTTTGCCACGAGACTGGTCTCATCCCAGGCTCCCAAAGTGGCCAACGTCTCATCCCAGCAGTATGCTAGCATCTACAAGCGTTCCCAAGGTTCGTATGAACCTTTGGATACTTTCCAAAGACGCCATTTGGGACCCAGCCCACAAAACTTGCAGGACATGCTCAAAACCATGGGCTATAACGATCTCGACACTTTTGTGTCGCAGCTGATCCCGCCAAAAGTGCTGGAAAAACGGGCTCTGCAACTGGAGGCCCCAGCTAGCGGATTCACAGAACAGCAGATGCTCCAACATCTGCAAAAAATCGCAGACAAAAACCAACACCATATTAGAAACCTCATAGGGAAGGGATACTACGGCACAGTACTGCCGCCTGTGATTCAGCGTAACCTGCTAGAGTGTCCAGAATGGTACACTTCGTACACGCCTTACCAGCCAGAAATTTCCCAAGGTCGTCTGGAATCGTTACTTAACTTTCAAACTGCCGTTTCAGACCTCACCGGGCTGCCCGTAGCCAACGCCTCGTTGTTGGACGAAGGTACCGCCGCAGGTGAGTCCATGTTGCTAGCATTCACCGTCGCAAAACGTAAAAGGTCTATTTTCATCGTGGATTCACGTGTGCATCCACAAACCAAAGCCGTCTTGCAGTCTCGTGCTACGCCCTTTGGAATTCAGCTGGTCGAAATCGACGTCACTGACGTTGCGGGCTCCAAGACCGCTTTGAACGATAAAAACGTTTTTGGAGGTCTCGTTCAGTACCCCGCTACCGACGGATCCATCATACCTGGCCCCGTCTTGAAATCTTTCGCGGACGTGCTACACGCCAACAAATCTCTGCTGGTGGTCGCATCTGACCTTATGGCTCTAACGCTTCTGAAGCCACCTTCCGAATTTGGCGCTGACGTGGTGTTCGGATCCTCTCAGAGATTTGGTGTTCCGCTAGGGTTCGGTGGACCGCACGCTGCTTTCCTTGCAGTTCCAGAGAAACTCAACCGTAAAATTCCGGGCCGTATTGTTGGTGTATCAAAAGACCGTTTGGGCAAACCTGCCCTTCGGTTGGCCCTTCAGACCAGAGAACAACACATCAAGCGTGACAAGGCCACTTCCAATATCTGTACTGCTCAGGCCCTCTTGGCCAACATCGCAGCTAACTACTGCGTTTACCACGGTCCCGAAGGTCTCAAGGACATTGCCCGTAGAATTTATGGGTTCACTACCGTTTTGGCAGACAAAATCTCAGCGGAGTCCTCCCACACTTTGATGAACGATTCTTGGTTCGATACCTTGACCGTGAAACTGGGTCAAGGGACAACGTCACAACAATTTTTGCAAGAGGCCCTCGACAAACACGCCATCAACCTATTTGCTGTCAACGACACCACAGTTTCACTTTCTCTGGATGAATTGGTGAGCAAGCAAGATTTGCTGAACCTGTGTGAATTGTTTGGTGTTTCTGATAATCTTCCCGACTCTTTACCAGAATTTCCAGGCGAACTTTTGCGTACCGACTCCATCTTGTCTAACGAGGTTTTCAACCAGCATCATAGCGAAACCGCTATGCTCAGATACTTGCACCGCCTGCAGAGCCGCGATTTGTCGCTCGCCAACTCAATGATCCCATTAGGTTCGTGCACAATGAAACTGAACTCGACAGTCGAAATGATGCCCGTGACGTGGCCCCAATTCGCCAACATGCATCCTTTCCAGCCTACTGAGCAGGCTGAAGGCTACCGTGAGTTAATCACATCATTGGAGTCTGATTTGGCTGATATTACGGGTTTCGACGCGGTTTCCTTGCAACCTAACTCAGGTGCTCAAGGTGAATACACGGGTCTTAGAGTTATTAAGGCCTTTTTGGCGTCTAAGGGTCAATCGCATCGTAACATCTGTTTGATACCAGTGTCAGCTCACGGTACCAACCCTGCGTCTGCAGTGATGTGCGGAATGAGAGTGGTACCTGTCAATTGTTTGCCGGATGGATCACTAGATTTGCAAGACTTAGAGGCGAAGGCAACCAAGCATGCTGATGACCTCGCAGCTATTATGATCACATACCCTTCAACTTATGGGTTGTTTGGTCCGGGCATCAGAGATGCTATTGAACTAGTTCACAGTAATGGCGGACAAGTTTATCTGGACGGTGCCAACATGAACGCTCAGGTGGGTTTGACGTCACCTGGTGATCTGGGCGCCGACGTGTGTCATTTGAATTTGCACAAGACATTTGCGATTCCTCACGGTGGTGGTGGTCCTGGTGTGGGTCCAATTTGCGTGAAATCGCATTTGGCACCATATCTGCCAGGCCATAATCTTATGGAAATGATGACCGGTGCTTCCAAGGAACACCGCATCAGCTCTGTTTCCAGTGCACCATATGGGAGCGCATCAATTTTGCCTATTTCGTATGCCTACATCAAGATGATGGGGTCGCAAGGTCTGCCCTTTGCGTCCGTTGTTGCCATGGTCAACGCCAACTACATGATGACCCGACTCAGCGCCCATTACGACATCATGTTCGTGAACAACAAGTCTAAGACGAAGCACTGTGGCCACGAATTCATCATTGATCTTAGAAATTATAAGGCTCAGGGCGTTGAGGCCATCGACGTGGCCAAACGTCTGCAAGACTACGGCTTCCACGCCCCCACCTTGGCGTTCCCGGTACCGGGAACGCTAATGGTGGAGCCCACGGAGTCCGAGAACCTCGAGGAACTCGACCGGTTTGTGGATGCCATGATCTCCATCAAGCATGAGATCGATCTCCACGTGACTGGCGATCCACAAGGAAATGTATTGAAAAACGCTCCACATTCCTTGGAGGACATCATTTCGAGTACCGACTGGGACACTCGAGGCTACAGTCGCGAGCTGGCCGCATACCCCTTGCCTTACTTAAGATACAACAAGTTCTGGCCTCCGGTGGCTCGTTTAGACGACACGTATGGAGACTTGAACCTGATGTGCACATGCCCGTCCGTGGAAGAGACTGTTGCAAAGCAGGACTGAGGGTCAGAAAGATGATACTAATTGTATAGACCGGAGTAATTAGAGTAATCAGCATAATTTTGAGCATTATACCGTAAAGACCTTTGAGACGTTTTTAGGATTTGAGAGAGAACGTTGGGACTCACCTCGGTTAATATATACTATTGTACGAAGCGGATAACCCAGAAATATAGCACGTGAACTAAACAGTTGAGAGCGGGTAATCGATCACGTGTATGCGGGTAACCTGTTTTTTAAAATTGCACCCCTAAAAAGGAAATAATCACGTGTTAACTCCGGGAGCTCGAGCGATCCATCTATACCAAAACTATACAATAGCCCTGGGGAAAGAAACATCTCTGAAAGCTATGAGTTGAGAGTCATTGGAACCAACTCATGCCATCTGGGATGCCATTGGAGAATCATACGACTGTGAGTAAAAAATGCCAGTTTTCTCCGATTGATAGCCGTCGGAGGGTAAGCACATTCAAGCGTTACATTATGCGACCTTATCGAGGCCCAGAGGATAGGATATACTTGGATTTTGAATGCTTTCTGATGAAAAAAGGCTTACAAACCGGTTGTCTTGGTCGTTATTCAAAGCGTATGCAAGGAATCCACAGAGTTGTATAATTGCATCTTTTCGAACATTTTTCATATCAGCAAAGGTTTCAAGATGCTCCTCCGGAAAAAGTTTGTGAGTGGGAGTGCGTAGGTTTCCAGTCGATAGGTTTCGTTGCTCGAAAAGTTTGACAAAGTATTAAGGTTTGATCAAGACGCGGGACAACACGGTGTTCCTGAGGCCCATTCGTCGTGCGAACCTTGAGAATAATGGCGATGGCAAAACTAGTCTAATTTGATAGGGCTCAGCTTGGACCAACGAGGCGTATGAATGTATTTGTTGATAGAAACTATCGCGGTTGCCACCGAAAAACATCCAAACTTTAGAAAATCGTGGTCACTAACACACCTGGTGCAATTGAGTGAGTTCATTCCAGGTTCCTTTTGTCTTTGGTCTATTCATTTGGGCTTGAGTTTGGAATTACATGAGCAGACGAGGCGAAGCCGAAGAGGGTTGTCTAGTCCTGAGGTGTAGTGTTTTCAATTAGCGCTTTTTGATTTCCCGCGCAGCTAAGAGCCGCACTTGTAGAACATTAACGGAACTAGGACTTGCCAAAGGCAAATAAAGCTTGTGCAATATTGTGAGGCTTGTGCTTCAGAAAGAGTGTTCTTAGTGCTGGAATTACAAACGAAGTGTTTTAACATTTTAGAGAAAGCGAGAGTTCTGCCAAAACTAAACACTTTACGGTAGTGATCATACATGCACTGTGCGTAAGGTTCGTTACCAAAAGGTTGTGAGCCAGATGTTGAAAAGAGACGTTGACACTTGATTTCCATATTTCTTGGGAGGAAGGTTGCCAGATTCTGAAAAGGGACGTTGACAATCAAGTTTCAAGTTCTTGGCAGCTAGTTTGCCGGAAACTGTCTCGTTTTAGTGTTTTGTAAGGAATTTGTTGAGATCAATGGAATAACGGGTTGTGATTATAGAATACGGTGGTTTCAATTTTCGCTGCAACATATCTGGGGGCTCTTTGTCTTTTTTCAGTTGTGACCTGCACGGTCACGTCTCAGGCCTTGTGAAGATGGTATGTTGAGCTGCTGGTATAATAATACCGGTCAAACACCATTTGATTTCCCTTCGACACGATGGTGTCACGGTAGGTTTTGTTTGATGTGCAAACCTCCAAAATCATCGCTGATCGAGTTTTTTGATCCAACGTACTTTGAGGAACTAGTTTTCTCGAAGCATTGTCTTTTAAATTCCATTTCCTGCTGGTCGGTGTATAGCTCACTTGGCAGCTTAGTAAAAGAAGGTTGGGCATCATAGAATTCTGTTGGTAAGTACAATCAAACATTTCATTTACGTCTGCTGGCTGACACTAGTTGGCATACGTATTCAAAGTGAAGAGATCTTGATACCCGCGGAGGTATCCGAAAACACCTTGTTTTCAATAATTTGTGATCCATTTGTGATCCGTTTGAAATTCTCAAGACCCGAAATCCAACCCGTTACGTAAAGAGCTACAACCCGTTTGGGATCCACTTTCCTTGACCCGTAGGAAATGACTCTTCCAGGACTTGAAAAGAGTGGACTCGAGTAGACACCCGTATGTGATGGTTGGTTTAGTGCGCTGCGCGAAGCTTAATGATCACGGACAATATCTGTCACACAGCCTCAGATGTAGGCCTCGCGTTTCCAGTGGTGTTAGTGTTCCAAGCCGGACCATGTATGAATAGTTCGGCTTAAACACTTCGTTGGTAAGTTTCTGCGGGTGGTAATAGATTGTAGAACCGGAACACCCAGTAACTACCTATGTACCGTAGAAACAAGGTAAGAAGTTGTCCACATGTTCACCGCTGAATGATACTCATCATTCCACACGGCTACTCTCGATTGTACTCGTACTCGTCCAGAAACTTTCTCGGCCGAGAAGCCATAACTTCATTCGTATACGTTGAGCTAGCATTCGACCACCCAGACACCCACACAAGACGCTGACATTCGAGACGCTCTCGACTTTACTGCTTGTAGGCGATCCGCTAGTGTGCGTTGAAGCTCAAATGAACATCTCAGCAGACATTGTAACACTCTACTCGGGTTCTCACCCTCGCGAGTAGAATCATTCGTCTTCAGCGGTGACATTAAGTTATTTCCTATAAAAAGACGACTTACGACCTTCATTCTTGTGTACAAACATAGTGGTTAGGTTAGGTACTCCGGTTCTGTAATAAATTAAACATCAGCTTAAAAATGAAACACCTCAACGAAGTGAGCACTGGAGTCACTGACCCTGCGTATAGTTAAACTACTAAGATCACTTCTACATACTAGTCATTTGAAATGTGGAGCCTACTCTGAGCTATGATGCTGGTTTTGTCGGTGAGCATCGTGTGACACCCACCGCAGTAGACTACTCATACAAGCATTCAGCACATAGTTAGTCGTATTTTTCACGAGTAAGCCTACTCGCGGTCCAAAATACCTACTCAAGTCCAATCTTCCCCAGTCCTGTCGGAGCCTCTGTCTGTCTGGCGTCAGGTCCATGACGAAGTGATCACGTCCACGTGACAGATGACAGCGTCAGAATTAACAAGATGCGCAAAGAATCTAGAACAAGTACTGATGTAACGGAAAGGACGTCGATTAAACCAAGTGATAACACTTGCAGTTAATCAAGTGCATCCAGATCAGCCCATTTATACTATTTGCACCCGGAAAGCTTGAAAGCTCTCATATTCGTCAGCAACGGAACATCTCAGAGAATTTGTGTAAGAAGAGACGTTTTGTCTACCCTGCAAGCTCATTCCAAATCGCCGCCTGACTCGCTAACGTGGAATAAAGGGAGAGTATCTTTTGTTTTTCATGCTAAATAGATTACGGAGAGATAATGGACAAGATCACCCAAGACACCGAACGTTTATCGTGCAACGACACTCCAGAGACAGAGTCTCAACACGAGTATAAACATAATCCGCATCCCTGCTATCGTCACCACCCTCAAGACTACCAGTACTTCCTCTAATCTACAAGCAACCCACAAGGTACTCGAGTCTTGTTCACCTCAAACGTTTATCGTTCTCCCTCTATAGCTCTCTCTTGAGTTGTGTGGCACAAGATTACGTAACCCAAAGGCGCTCCTCACTACCACGTGCCATTTCCTCTCACCCGACGTCGCGATAAGTACAAAGTGACTACATTCTAATAAAAAAACACAATGGCTTTTTTATTTCTTTTTTTTTTTTTTTGGATTCCAGCGTCACGATTGGGATAAAGTGATCTTAATCTCATCTCTCGCCTTCTGTATCGTCACCATCATCACCATTACCACCTTCATCCTATGTATATCGTCGCCCTGTGTATACTCAACCTGTGTAGCATGTTCTCCATCTCTCCCAGTTTGTCTCCATCTCTCCCAGTCTGCCTCAATCTCTCCCGTAACCTTTCTTCCTTTGTCTCTGACTCATTTCGTGCAACTGCGCTATTCAAAGCTTTTTTGCCAGTTATCGGTCTCGAGCGGCGATCGTTACGGTAATACTGGGTTCTTGGTATTATTCTCTTGGTAATCACTATCGTTGGCCTTGGCCTAACCAACCTTCCTGTACCAATAGCCATTGTCTTTAGTTATCTAATTTGGTGTGTGTGTGTGTGTGTGTGTGGTGGGTGGTGGTGGTGTGTGGCTCTTGTGTTGCCTAGAAATCCGAGTCTAGCTTGTGTGAACAATGGCGTAAAATCTTAATCGGTGACTAGTACTGTGGCTCATGCAGGGTAGAAGTAGTAGAAGTAGTAGAAGTAGTGGTGGTAATGATAGTGGTAGTAGTAATAGTAGTGGTGGTTCTAGTACTGGTACAGTCATTCGCTGCAGAAAGAAGACAATGGGAGTGGGATGAGAGTGCCTTGTGATGAGCTGATTTGGAGTACTTAAAGACAGCAGGAATGCTGTGGAAATACTGTGGAAATACTGTGGTAATGGCAGCCATTTTGATACTGAGACTGGACTTGATATTGGACTGCTATTAGACTGCTATTAGACTGCTATTAGACCTGCTATTGGACCTGTAAACACCGACTCACCGTAATTCATGTCATTGGCCAAAAGTATCGCACAGGAATGGGTGGTAGACCCTTTCCATAGACTGAAATGGGGGTTTATTCCTACCAGAAGAATAGTGGACGAATCGGACATCGCGGTGCACACGGGAAACTCAGAATCGGAGCTGGAACAAGAAACACACACGGAGCATCCCGAAAAGGTGCTAAATGGGTCTGGATCCGATAAAGCGTCCGATGTCAAGACAGAACAGCATTCGAACGACGAGGAAGAAGAAGAAGAAGAAACTGAACAGGAAACACACTTGGAATACAGAGACGAAGCCAACCGCAAATGGTGGGCTTTCTTCAACGAAGGCGAGTACCGTGTCAACGACAAACAGGCCAGTGGCACCAAATGGTGGCAGTGGTTCGGAAGCGGCGTTTCGCCGCAGGAGCGAAAACTGCTGCTTAAACTGGACATTTTGCTGGCCTTCTACTCGTGTATGGCCTACTGGGTCAAATACCTGGATTTTTCTAACCTCAACAACGCCTTCGTCTCCGGGATGCGTGAAGAACTCGGCTTCAAGGGTAACGATCTTGTTAACACCCAGGTGATGTTCACGGTCGGTAACATCGTGTTCCAACTGCCCTTCATCTTCATTCTCAACAAAGTGCCGCTCAATTATCTGCTGCCCGCTCTCGATATCTGCTGGTCCGTGCTCACCATCGGCAGCTCCAAAGTTAACTCCATCTCTCATTTGAAGGCCATCCGGTTTTTCATCGGTGTCTTTGAAGCCCCCGCTTATCTGGCCTACCAGTATCTGTTTGGCTCCTTTTACAAGCACGACGAAATGGTGCGCCGTTCTGCGTTCTATTATTTCGGTCAATACGCAGGTATCATGTCTGCTGGTGGTATTCAAGCTTCCGTTTACGCAGTTCTAGACGGCAGGGGCGGTCTTTCCGGCTGGAGATGGAATTTCATCATCGACGGTTGCATATCCCTAGCTGTCGGTATCATCGGATTCTACGCTTTGCCAGGCGACCCTTTCAACTGCTACTCCATCTTCCTTACCGACGATGAGATCAGATTGGCCCGTAAGAGGGTGCAACAAAACAATACCCAGAAGGCAGACTTCTCGTCCAAATTCTTCAACAAGAAGGTGTGGCTCCGCATCCTGACCGACTGGAAGATTTACGTTCTTACCTTGTGGAATATCTTTTGCTGGAACAACAACAACGGTTCTTCAGGTGCTTACTTGCTATGGCTGAAGTCCCTCAAGAAATACTCCATTCCAGAACTTAACAGACTCAGTATGATTACTCCCGCTCTAGGTATGATCTATTTGGCCAGTGCAGGTCTTTTTGCCGATAAACTACACAGCAGATGGGGTGCCATCGTTTTTACTCAGGTTTTTAACTTTATTGGTAACGTCATCCTCGCTGCCTGGAATGTTCCTCAGGGTGCCAAATGGTTTGCATTCATGCTTCAATACTTTGGGTGGGCTATGGCCCCTGTCTTATATTCTTGGCAAAACGATATCTGTCGTCGTGACGCGGAAGCCAGATCTATTATTTTGGTTATCATGAACATGTTGGCCCAAACTACGACCGCTTTCATGTCCGTGCTTGTTTTCAAGACTGTGGAAGCGCCAAGATTCTTAAAGGGTTATACTTGGACCGCGGTTTCTGCATTCTGTCTGTCATTATGGACTCTAGTTGTTCTATGGCTGTACAAGCGTGAGGAAAAACAAAACGCAAGATCGAACGGTATTGTTCTTTATAATTCTAAGAAGGAGGGAGTCCCTCCTGTTGAATCCCCAACAGCCTAGGCGTTGATTTTATAATGCATGTATAAGAATGGTGCTCTAATGTGATAAAACTTGAACTTAAATGTGCTCTCCTCCAAAAAATAACGCTCTAAATCAAAATGCTAGTGTTATCGAACCTATCAAGGATACCGGATTAAATATTTCATGGCCTTCTTGCCCAATTTTTTGCAGGCCATTTGGTTTTCTTACCTCGTTTTGTCTTAGACTGGCTACTTCTAACTTTCTGACTTAGAACGTTAGGATTTATCTCGATGGAAGCAGATTGACGTATCTGCTGTAAAATTTCTTCATTGCGTCGCTGCATTTCTGCATCCTCCATGAATTGAGAATTTTGGAAAAAAGGCGAAACACCCGGGACCTGATGTGGATCTGATTGAGACGCTTTTTGACTAGTCAAAGAGCGGCGTTTGGACCGTAAAACTGTAAGAAGCTCCTGAAAGTGCGTATAGTTTTGCTGTTGAGAAGCTGTCAAATTGGGTAACAGCCGAAATTGCTCCAGAGAACTCGGCAACGTAACTGCAGCTTTTTTCAATGCTTGCTCGGAGATTATGCCCATAAAAGAATTATAACCAGCTTTGCTGGCAACTTGCATCGCCCTTTGCCTTAACTCTTGATATGCTACCGTAACGCTCAGCTGTTCCTCAGCTGTTAAATGGCTTGTAGTATCTTCCATCATTATGGGCGACGCTGAGCGATTGTGGGATTTTGCTTCCGACGGGCCGTTGTCATCATCATATGCATAGTGATTCAAGATTGGACGGCTATAGCTAGACAGCCCCGCTGTCCTTGCCATGGCACCAGCATTGCCATTGGTGCCATCGTGAGACGTTTTCCCATTCAATTCTGTCATCTGACCAGGAGGAGCAGACCCCGCCCTAGAGGAATCAACATTAGAAGTGACAAAATGCATCGACACCTTCATTCTTCCAGTTAAAACCTGCTGTGCCTTGATTCCTACTTTCACATAGTTTGAAGCAAATCCTCGTCCGGTCATCACAGGGTACTCTTGCAGAACCTGATTAGTTATCAGATGGAAAAAGATTCTTTCTATTTCTGACTTCGACATGTTTTTCCCCTGACCATGGTAGCTCAGCTTGTCGTGGCCCGCTTGAACAATTTTTGAATTGCGCGACCCTTTGTAAATGTCCTGACAATGTATTAACGTTACCTTCTCATCTTGTATTTGTGAAATCAATTTCAATATGTGCTTGGTCTCAGCGGTAATGTCTCGTTCTTCAGTGGTAGTATTAAGGCTATTCTTGCAATTGTCACAATTCCTTTTACAGAGTGAGGATTCGAACTTTTCATTGAAATATGATAAAACCAGTTTTCTTCTGCAGTCGGTAACATTTTCGCAATACTGCATGACTTGTTGGAGCTTTGTGAGATGCTTTTCCTTATTATCTCTATCTAAATTCTTGTCTTTCTGAATCATAGTCTGCATGGTACGCACATCACGAAAGGTATAGTACATTATGCAAAACGAGTATTTTCCGTCCCTCCCTGCACGCCCTGTTTCCTGATAATAACCTTCCAAAGTTCTTGGCACTGTTAAATGATAAACGAAGCGAACGTCCGGTTTGTCTATACCCATTCCAAATGCAACCGTCGCACAGATAACTCGAATTTTGTCGGCTTGCCAAGCTTGTTGAACTTGATTTCTCTCATCCGGTTCCATGCCAGCATGGTAATAAGCTGAATTGATACCCTTTTTTTGCATTAGAGATGCTGTTTGCTCGCAAGCGTTTTTAGAGTGGCAGTATATGATACCTGTTTGATTTTTGAACCGTGTTTTAACATCGGCACATATAGAAGAGACTGTATCTCTGCCCTTCTTAAGCACCTCATAGTATAGGTTAGTTCTATTGAAGCTTTGCTTCAAAAAAACGGGATCCTTCAAGCATAAATTATGAACAACGTCAAGTCTTACCTGCTCGCTTGCCGTAGCTGTGAGTGCAATCATAGGAATATCAGGATATTGTTTCTTGAAATACTTCAGTTCTTTGTAATCCGGCCTGAAATCGTGTCCCCAATTCGATACGCAGTGAGCTTCATCGACAACAATCCGCGCCAACTTTCCATCTCTATACAATCTTCCAATTGCTTTCTTACATTGCTCAGAAGCACTTATCATTTCTGGAGAGATGTAAATGAGATCAAGTAAGCCATTGATAAATAGGTTAAACGTTTGCCGCCTCTGGTCAGCTGTGCCTTTCGAACTGAACATACACGCTTTGATATTTTTGGCCAGCAGGTGAGCAACCTGATCCTGCATAAGAGAGATAAGTGGTGATATGACAACGGTGGTGCCACTTGTTGTGCCCGAGTTTACGATAGCTGGAAGTTGATAGCACAGGGATTTACCACCACCTGTCGGCATGAGAACGAAAACGTCTTTACCGGCCAAAGTAGCATTAACCGCAGCGAGCTGGTTGAAGCGAAATCCTGGCAGCTTAAAAGAATGATGGAGGCGATACAAAACCTCATGTGTCCAGGGATATTTGGGTTCTTCCACGTCTTGAACGGGTGATTCTTTGGTGACGTCTCCTTGCCTCTTTGATAGCTGATATGTTTGATCGTCAACATTGAAAACTGAGTCTACGTCGATAATTTCGCGCTTGACGTTGGGACTCAACCTGTTTGAATTCTCTATTCTTTGCTCTGAAAGAATCCTTAGGTCGTCATCTACTTCCCTAACATTGGCCCCTTGAGTCAAATTTTCCCTCTCAGCATCAAAGTCATCGAAATCCTCTGAGTCGCTGTGAGTGAATGTGTCATCGTGTACAACATCATCATCGCGTAGCGCAAGTACCTCAGCGTTCAATGTAGAAGGCTGCCAAGTGGTCTGAGTATGAGTTGGAAAGGTCTGCTGTATACTTTCGCTTATCGTATCGAATTCGGGAGCGTTATTGGGCCCTGTCAGATCAAGCTCAGGCGTCCCAGAACGAGAATCAGCATCTTTGCGCGAATCTTGAATTGGTGACGAGCCTATAATCTGGACATTTATACTTTGATCCATCTCTGAAATCAGTTCGGGGTCTCTCGGAGATAAATTACCAGCACTTGAATCCTGAGTTGCCTGATATTCTCCATCGACGCTTCCATCTAGCAAATTATCCAGACCATCCTCAACGAACTCCCGATCGCTAGTTCGCGCTTCATCATGTTCTTCCTCCGCAGTGAGCAAAAAATGCGAGTCTTCTTGCTCTGCATCCATGGTGGTGTCCTCCTCGTCCCTTCCTGACTGCTGTGTTGCCAAAAACGACGGCCTCATGTTGTAGTTCAAGCTATCCTCCATCTCAGGAAGTTTATAATTGATTGCCTTATGCTTGCGCAATGGTCTCGCACGTACCACTTCTGTATCATTTTGTATCGTCGGTACCACGCGAGACTTTGTTACTGGGGCCAAAAATGGAGGTTGACCTTTGCCGCCCATTTTATCATGACCGGTGTCTTTATCTTTGTCTAAATCATCATCATCATCATCATCATCGTCGACATCATCGTCTTCGTCATCCAGAACTGTTATGAGATCTTTTTCTATGGTAGTTTGGCGGTGTGCCACCCGAGAATCTTGCTGCTTCGGCGCACAAACACTAGGAGCGGGCACGCTAATAAAAGGATGGCTTGCAGGCTCATGCCGACTTTCATTTGCACAGCTTTCAAGAACACGTTGCGCAGGTTTCATTAGAATTAGTGTGTTTTTGAGTAATTTCAACTCTTCTTCCAGTGCCATTAGCCTAGGTTCAAGTTGTTGAATCTGGACTCTCTGAGCATCTTTTGAAAGAGAAGTGGACTCTATAATCGAGCATCTCCGTCCAAATGTCGCAGCTTTCTCCTCCAGCAGTCCAATAACCTTTTCTTGCAATGATATAACCTCTATAGAGCTTGAAGACGGCAAATTAGGATAGTCCTTTCGCAGTCTTGACTGGAACTCATGGCTGGGATGGCTAGTTGTGCTCCCAGATTCCACATACGAAGTGGCAGGGAGTGAGGTCGGTTTCTGCGATAATTGAGTGGACTCTGTGAGTCCTTTTGAGGGCCTTACAGCCGTTGGATGCGAAAATGAGATTCCAGATCGTGGTGTGACGCTTTCTTCTTCGGTGCTTCCCACCGCACTAAAAGTGGATCGATTTGGCGGCTGAGCTACGACAGGCACCACCATGCTGACCCTGGTCTCGCTAGTCAAGTCAATTACAGGGTTTGGAGCCCAAGCTTTACCTTGTGATTGAGTTGCCACTTTTTGTCTTTTGTCGGTTGTTTCAAGGCTTAAAACTCGGTTTAAAAGCTCCTGTTTTGGCTCAAAAGCCCTGCTTTTTTTTAGCCATCCAATCTGAGCTTTCAGATTGTCTTGCATCGCGACAAAGCCTGCTCCATGTGGTGAAACAACTCGCTTCTGTTTGCTCATCTCATTAGACGCGTCTCGAGTACTATGTTTACGCATTTTATTTACCTATATATATTAAAGGTAAGGCCGTCGAAAGTTGAACATGGAACAAGAGGGATGGACTGGACAGAGGTGGAATAACTTAGCACTGGAAGCATCTTTGCTGCTTATAATTTTGACTTCTGCATCAAGTCTAGGTTCTGGGCTTTATTTTCAAGGTTTTGTGGATTTTTTTGAGCTGAATTTGCTCTTGTATCGCGAACCTTAGATGCTGAAACATTGCTGGAAACAGTGAGTACAGTGTTTCTACCATTGTAGAATAGAGTGCACTCAATTGTAATAGAAGGTTACCTCAGGTCATGGAGCGGGCCTGTGATTCCTGTAGGAGGAAAAAGCTGAGATGTTCGCGAGAATTTCCTACATGCTCCAAATGCACTGAAAATAAGTGGGGATGCCACTATTCACCCCGTCAGTCGAGATCACCTCTCACACGGGCACACCTGACAAATGTGGAAACTAAGCTCGCCCGACTGGAAATGCTATTTGAAGAAATATTTCCCGATACCAGTGTGGAAACAGTCCTGGACGATCCCAAATCTGTGAAGCTGCGACAGTTTGCCAGAAGTGCCAGAGGTGCCAAAGGTGAGTTTCCCAGTCCCGAGATTGAGAAGAGAAGCTCAACTTCAAGCTCAACGCTCACCTCTTCTCTTTCACAGCAACCACCCGTCAATCAACTGCCCCGCGACCCTTTGAACGGATTTGAATGGAGTGAAGAGAATGATGTGGACGTATTTAAAGATGACGGAATGGGTACAATGAATGTAAGCATTAATAACAAGGGGTTTTTCGGAGCTGGCTCAAACTCCACGATTTTGCGAGCATTATATGTGACTGATGCGTTTTTAGACGTACTTCGGGGCCCACTCTCGACTCACGATCCCAGTATTCTCCATTCCAGCGACGTAACGGCAGTATACGTGGATGCGTATTTCACGCTTTTCCACCCTAATTTCCCAATAGTCGATGAGCCATCGTTTCGTATGTGGTACGCAGATCAAGTAATGCCGGACTCAACGGACGTGTGGCAACTTCTACTAAACGCCGCCCTAGCTCTTGGAGCTTTGTGCGTCGACGGTGAGAACTCCGATGCTGATATACATTTTTACAAGAAAGCGAAATCACATTTAAACAGTACCATCTTCGAGAGTGGTTCCCATCCACTTCTAGCAGCCCTTGCCCTGTTGTCCATATATGCCAGAAAACGTAATAAGCCGAATGCTAGTTGGAATTATCTGGGGTTTGCTGCCAGCATGGCTATTTCTTTAGGTCTCCACCGGGAAGTAAACGAGGCCAACAAAGCCGACAAAAGGGCATTAGAACTACGAAGGCGTATGTTCTGGACCTTATACGCCTACGATTTTGATGTTGCAATAGCATTTGGAAGGCCACGCCAGCTACCAGGCTTGAAAGACGTTGATACGTTATTGCCATCTGTTTCAGATTCAAGCGACACGGTGGCGGACAGGTCCGCTGTGATATCTTCGTGTGTGATTGAAAACGCGAAAGTTGTCAGACTTTACCTAGAGCTTTCCGATAAAGCGGTATACACCAACGAAGAGGAAAAGCCACTCTTACTGTCAACCATGCTCGAGCTAGAAAAAAGAATTGAGACCAACATCGCGACACTGCCAAAATTTCTGGGATCTCAGTTTGATGAACGGCAAGCAAGCATCGACCTTCAAAACACATGGTTTCCTTTATGTCGGTATCGTGTTTTCTGGATGTATCAGAACCTTATTACCACCTTGTTCCGACCATTTTTTCTAAAATTACTAAGTGGTCAACGCCTGGGAATAGATCACGGTGACTCGATCAAATGCTCAGCCGTTTGCCATAAAGCTGCTACTCAGACAATTCACTCCGTTGCGGATTTCATTGAACACTATGAGGTTACGACTCTTTCTGCCTGGCATGCCACATATTTCTTAATGAATGCTACGGTTGTACCGGCAGTGGGTCTCATAGTTGATCCAAATGCACCAGATGGTGGACAGTGGAGACAGAACGTGATACACGCTAGAAATTGCTTCGAGAAATTATCCGGTAAGAACGCTACCGCTGAAAAGTTCATTAAAGTAATCAACAGTATGTGCGGCTACCTGCTAAATGATATCGACCACCGGTCTCCACGTTCTCTGACTATATCAAACATCGTGCAAAATGCTGGACAAGAGCAACAGAGCTTGACCACAACTCCGTCCGCTAACATTCTAGAGCTAGTCAAAGAGCTTTCTGCGCCGGATCCTACACGCTCAAATGTGTCTCCGGATATCAACATGTTTCAAGGCGAGAATTCCGCCTCATACACACCGCCGTACCTGGACAACACGCGACATGGTAACGTCTTTCCGGATTGGAACGATCAGAGTGTACAAACTCTTTTCAATACTAACACAAGTGTGACGAGTGCCTTCAATACCACGACATTGGATGATATTGTAAAATATATTTTTAACGACGGCGATTAGAGAGGCCATTGACAACACTTGCGCGGTGCAAAGTGTGAATCTTTCACGCCAAAAAAAACCAGAATAATCCTCACAGCTACGAATAACAAAATACTAATCATGAAAGCGTCATAGTGACGTCGAAACTCGCTTTTGAAGTCCGGTACTTCGGTGCTAATCCTGTATCAGATCACACCATGATGTCACTAAAGTAAAAAGTGATATATCAATATCCTTTAAATAAGAGTTGTGATTGATATATGACAGCTACCTGGCTAAGGTACTCATCTTGCTCCAGAAACAGAGGAAATATCTCAGATAGTAGCGCTTCTTCAGATGTCAAGCAACGCTTTACGACAGTGGCTGAAAGTCGCTAGAAAGCAAGTCAAACAACTGCGCCAAACGCTGGATGAGGAGCTGCAAAATGTACTGGAGAGAAACATACCCAGACCTCAAAAGGCTCTTGTGAGAGTCCCCGTTCCAGTCAAGCCTAGCGTTCCGTTTGGTAAAGGTTCCCGCTTCTTGCATACAAGTGTACCTAGCAATGCACAAGGTGGCCGAGTGGGTCAAAAGGCGTGTGTCGATTCAACACCCAGGTTTGGCTCCCATGGCAAAAGGGGCGTCTTCGCAAACTTCAATGGCACCTACAGGGCCCCCAGAGGAGCCCCTCGTGGTCTGTATACCAACTGGAATATGAGCACAATGAGGTTTGCTCCAGGACGCTCGTATTCGACTTCAGCCATCAAAATTACTCACGATGCGGCCCAAAACCTGTCCATCTCCCTGCGGTGTTTTTTCAATCTTTGGGAGGGCTTTTCGCCCGTCAATATGCAAAATGAAACCAACAAACTGGCTTTGCGTGAATCTAGTGTTGGTAAGAAGCCCTTGGGTGGCCAAGAAATATCGATGATTCGTGCTATGGAGGTGTGTCGTATGATCCAAGCCCACAGAAATGAGCTGGTATTTGACGGAGAAAACGAAACTGAATCTTTGGGTTGCGTCATCGACTTCCAACTTCCACGTCTCGAGGTCTCCAAGATGCCCACTGTTGTGTTTGCAAGTGACGAAGCGCTCGACAAATGGCGCCAAGAGCTTACTGCATGCACCACGCAGATGCGAAAAATCGAGGAAAGTGTGCGTACCATTTACGAGAACTACGGGGCTTTACCTTTGGAGTTTGGTGAATCCTACGTTCGAGTCCGGTTCCCGAACCTTACGACGAAAGAGGCGGAGCTTCTGATGCGAGATCTGGGGCTGACTTTGGGGCTCGTGCTTCCGGAACACTCGTACGCTACGCACAGCACACGCCAGCAACAAGCATGGCCCGACCCCTTGGATGAGTTGAGTGTCCATGGCTGTCGTTCAACTTCAGATTTTGATTCTATTCTGTCGTCGTCTTCGCCATCAGAATCAGGTTTTTCCGGGTTTTCAGTATTATCGTCTCAGGCTTGAAACTAAACAATGGCGAGAAACGCCCAGAGAGCTGTTAAGGGCCGGTACATATTTGGATTACGATCGGTTTGTTTTTTTCCAAATACCTAGAGAGCTCTGGTATTGTTCTGTATGTCAGGAACTGCAGTCTACAAATGGTTGATGGCTAGCTCTACACTGTAAGGTCTATTAAATATTCGATTTCAGATAATGTCACCGACATTGAGCTTTATGCACGTGATGTAATTTTCGATCATCTTATCTTATGTAAGCCATAGCTGGTTTTCAACAACGTAATAGCCGCCCAGCTTTTTTAGTCTTCTTTGTATGTGAAACAGGAATGTTAAATTTGACTGAGTACTCCGCAATTGGGACGAAACAAGCTAAGATGTTATAAAGGATCAGGGTATCCCCCACACCACACGAAAACTCTCGTGTAAAACACTGGAGTTCGGTCTGTGGCGCATTGCCCGGGGTCTTTCAGAAGCAAGAATTATAGAAGTCGAGTTCAAAATAAGAGTAACTTCCTATGGGCTCCAACACGTTAGCTTCACCATCGGTATGCTGCGAAGAATTTTAAATACTATAATGAGTTATCCATTTAAACGCAATCGAATCGTAAGAGCGACAAAAACATCAACACCGATGTCTAGTCTTATTTTAATAGAATGAGAGCTACGTCTGGTTGAATTGTTAGACAAAAATAAGACCGTGAAACGATAAACCTACTTTTTGCTAAGGGAAGCTTTCTTTGTTTCAACAATAACCCTGTGTACAACCGTGGAAGAACAAGACCCTATAAGTTGGCATACCAAGTCATACCCGAGTGAAAAGGTAGCATGTTGGGCCTTTAGAAGTCCAATTCAAGCTTTAAAGTCTCATAACGTCTACATTCTTCAACCTACGTTTTTATGCTCTTCCCTGTCAATTAAGGATTCGATACTCAAATTGAAATACGATCTCAAGACAAACAGTTCAAAAGCGGAGAATAGATTTGCACAGACGTCGGGTCAGGACCACTTATACACCATTTCGATTGTTAGAATGATGCCTACGAGTACAGCTAGCGTTGATACGGGGAACACCAACTACACAGAAGCCCAAGATAGAAAGCCAGAGACTGATTTAGACAAGCTGGATGAAAACTTAAAGAAACTAAGTGCCACCAGCGGTCCAAGGGAGTCACAAGCTGGTGAAAAGGATCCAGCAAATAAGGATACAAAATTTGATGTTGATAAAGTTGAAATTGACGATGTGATAGCTACTGGAGAAGATATTAACGTAACTTCATTGGTATCAGATACCCCTACCAAGAATTTGAACAAAAATGTCGAAACCGAAGAAGCCAAACAGACTAACCTTGAAATCGAAGCTGAAGACAACTCAGAATCTGAAGTGAGCTGGTCTGCGTATGCAGAAGATTCACATACTGATGCGGGAGCCAACATTAAGGAAGAAACGGAACTTGAAGAAAGTCCGGCTGCTGAAACTATCGAGAAACTCCACGTTGACGATCTAACAGGCAACACCATCCAAGAAGAGCTTCCAATTCTGGGAGACAACGAAACGTCAGTTTTGGCTCACAGTACGGAACACCATGCACTTCAGGACCGGCCACCACCCTTACCCTCTCGTAAGCACAGCAACGCCCCAAAGGACAACCCACAGCCTATTCATGCAGTTCCTCCCCCACTGGCGGAGGAATTGAAATCTGAAACATTTCGTAATTCGGTCGCTGCGTTGAGTGCATATTCAGGACCACCACCTGTGCCGCCAAGAACAAGCCACAAGCGATCTGTAAGCGCGGATTTCGACCTGGTTTTGAGTAGGTTCCAAGAAAATGAGGACGAGTATATGTCGAAGGACGATACCACGCAAGAAAATCTGCAAGAAGGTGCTCGAGTTTTAAAATCAAGCTACACTGCCTTCTTAGAGACCGTGGAACCTTCTCAGGGACTCTCACCTCAGAAAGACAGTTTTGATGAAGAGGTTCATGAGCTAACAACTGTTGACTGGCCATTTTGGACTCGACTTGTTAGTAATTACGCAGAAGTGGCCAAGAAAGATTCTGTCAAACTTGAACAAGAAATTGCGGGTGGGATACCGCCACAGATTCGTGGCATAATCTGGCAACTTTTGTCTTCATCAAAGTCCAAAGAGGTTGACGCCGAATACGCAAGGCTCCAAAAACTTGAGTCTACGCACGAAAAGGCTATAGAAAGAGATCTTTCAAGAACGTCATTCATCCCCCAAGACAGATTACGGTCATTATTCGAAGTCCTGAAAGCGTACTCTTTGCATGACCCAGAAATTGGATATACTCAAGGGATGGCGTTTGTGGCCACTGCCTTGCTACTTAACGTGGATACTGAATCAGAAGCTTTTGGACTTTTGATTAGCCTCATGATGGGTTACGGTTTAAGAGAATTGTTTCTGCCAAACATGCCGGGTTTACATCTGAAACTGTATCAGTTCGACAGACTGATAGAGGAAAACTCGCCACTGCTTTATAACCACCTAGCAAGACAAGGAGTCAGATCATCAATGTATGCTTCGCAATGGTTCTTGACTTGCTTTGCTTATCGGTTTCCGCTGTGCTTTGTCCTCAGAATACTAGACGTTGTCTTCGTCGAGGGGCTTGAAGCAGTACTGAAGTTCGCGTCAGTACTGCTTCTCAAAAATGAGAAAGTTCTGATGACCTTGCAGTTCGAGCAGCTACTGGAGTTTTTGAAAAACGGTCTCTTTGAATACTACCTCAAAACGCCCGAAGCTTCCAAAAATGGTACCGTGCTTCGCAAGCTGAATTCTCAAGAAGAAAAAGAATCGCTTACAGAACAAGACTACGCTATAAATACGTTTGTGAAAGACGCCATGCATGAGATAATCATCACTCCCATATCTCTTAGAAGATACATCGCGGAATATGAAGAGATACATCTATTAGAATCTCAGAAAGAAGCGCAAATGGACACACTGCGTATCAAGAACAGGCAATTGCACAATGAGGTCCGCAAGCTTGAGCGCGATCACACCGTACTAAACCGGGAACACATAAACATTGCCAATGAGCTGATCGAAAATAGGCTACAACTAGAAACCCTCCAGGATCAAAACCAAGACCTTCAATCGGAGGTCAAGCTGCTCAAGCTTCAACTCCGCGAGGAGGTACGGAAACAGACATTGCCCAATCCAGATTCTCAATTACCAACAGACTTGCGCGTCGATCTGAAAGAAACTATGGCTCGCAACCTGGAAGTCATGAATACCAATCAAGAATTACAAGAAAGAATTGTTGAGTTAGAGCATCAACTTTCGAGCGCGAAACGTGGAAGATTTCAGCCTGGAACCGCTACAAATAGTGGTAACTGGAAGTCATTACGAAAGGTTTGGAAATGATCAACGCTATTGCGAACAAACGGGAAACTCCCCACTGTTCAAGAGGTTGTAACGTTTACCGCGCTCTTGAATTATCGTAGGTCTAATTTAATGTACTGGGCAGGAAATTTCAAAATTTATAATTGAAATTTGAAAGATCCAAGATAGACCTAAACTTGATAAAAGCTAAGACTCCATTCAGCCAAAGCATCGATTATCGGGCAGCATGTTGTTTCAAATACCGAGCTTAAAAAGGGGAATATCCACTGCCCCTACGCTGCTGAGAGAGTGGAGGCTTGTCGAAAGCAGAAGTGTTGCCAAACAGCCTGAGTTCAAAATCGGTGACGCCCGGCCTGTGTATGTGCCTAAACAGCGCAAGGTGTTCCCAGAATACAAATTTGGCGAGTCCAAGATCTTCAAGCAAAGTAACAAGGGTCTTTACGGTGGATCTTTTGTTCAGTACGGTAACAACATTGCGGAATCCAAAACCAAGACCCGTAGAAGATGGCTACCAAACGTGGTTAGAAAGGGACTGTGGAGTGAAAGTTTGGATCGCAAAATCAGTATACGGATGACCGCTAAAGTGCTAAGAACTATCACCAAGGAGGGTGGAATCGACAATTATCTCACAAAAGACAAATCAGCACGGATTAAGGAATTAGGCCCTACTGGATGGAAACTCCGCTACCGTGTGTTACAGAAACAGGAACTAAGTGAAAACCCACCCCACAAGGACGCATACGACGTGGAAGGCGCCGATGGTGTCAAATACCGAGTTTACTTCGAGGCACCTGTTGGGGGAACCACAATTCGCGTTACGTGCGGCCGTCGTAAGCTCATGCAGCATCTATACCCATTGGAAAAGCTGGAGCGTCGAGCCGATGGGTTGGAATTGAGCTACCGCCAATTCCTAGACCAGTATAAGGACTCTGATGCAGTGCAGGTCTTGGAAGCGTTGCAGCGCCACGGATTTGATTTGAAGACCGTGAGTGTCTAAACGAATAATTGCATGTATATAGAAAGCGAAACAAAGGCAGCTTTATGGGCCAGAAATCGAGGTCGTTGATCGTATGCGAAGGAATCGTCTCTCTAGCGGCATATAGCAGAGCGTAGCGTACCCATAGCTGGTCAGATTATTGAAAAGCATTTGGGATCACGTGATTTTCAAAAACAGTGGTATTTCAATTCTGATGGCAGCTCACATATGCTTCCTGGAAAATACATGATTCTATATCGGATCTACTTTCCCTACCTCGACCAACTTTGTGGATCTCGGCTATGATACGCATCATTTTCTTTCGACATTGCGCTGCTATTACACTCCCTAGTTGTTGGGTTATAGCCCATTTCTTGTCTGAGAGGCTTTTAGCCCGTCTCATCTCCCCTGTGACTGTTCTTACACCCATACACCATATTTCTACGTTCAAAAATTACAATTTTTACCAAGACATTACAACTTCGTCGCTCGTAGTATGTGACTTCTGTCTAGACAGGTCTTTCAGCCTAGAGGAGTCGGTTTTTAGGCAGGGGCATCAATTTCGTGCGTGGCAATTCTGATCCAGCCAGGAAGCACTCTCTGGGCAAGGGTGTCTGTCTAGCCCGACGCCTACCTGCCACCGCCAATACCCGGCACCCGCGTGGTGGGCCTCCCTCGCACAGGCTCATACCCCAGTACCAGTGCCAGCCTGGAAAATTTTCTTACGCAGTGTGGGTGGGAAGCGCTGCAGGCGTAGCATCGGTTGAATAAAACTACTTGTAGATTTGAAGTGGCCTTTCCTGTAAAGACTGAAACTAGACCTCAAGCACTGACAATAGAGTAACAATGGCCGTTAAATCTGGTATGTGAACAACGAGAATGGCATTATATTGAGGGGAGAATGCGTGTGTGCTAAAAGCGGTGTGGAAGTATTGGGAAATCGGCGAATTATGGGAAAGCTGACGAAAGGTTGACGAAATTGATGACATTTGGTACAGCGGGCCGCGTTAGAGCTGACAGAAATGGATGAAAGATTAATCATCGAGAAACTATGTGGATAATAAATGCCCTTTGCAGCTCTTAGCATGCTTAATGATGATTGAAAACCAGATTGTATCGGAAAGACTTTTGAGTTTATTATAGTATTGCATTAGCAAAGGATTGCAAATTGAATTACGACACGAGGATAACAAGCGATTACTATCAAGCATTTTGAAGGCTTCGGCTTCTCCAAATTAATGACATCGAACATGAAAAAAAGCACTTCTTTGCCTAGATATTTCTAGAGCTCTTTGCACTGCCAAAACACCACTAAAAAACGCCCTCGGGTTCTTCAACAAAGTTACTAACAATTTTCTCTTTCCAGGTATCGCTACTGGTTTGAACAAGGGTAAGAAGGTCAACGCCATGACCCCAACCCCAAAGATCTCCTACAGAAAGGGTGCTTCTTCCAACAGAACCAAGTTCGTCAGATCTTTGGTCAAGGAAGTTGCCGGTTTGGCCCCATACGAAAGAAGATTGATCGATTTGATCAGAAACGCTGGTGAAAAGAGAGCCAGAAAGGTGGCCAAGAAGAGATTGGGTACCTTCGGCAGAGCCAAGGCCAAGGTCGAGGAGATGAACGACATCATCACCGCTTCTCGTCGTCATTAAGCGAATCACCTTCCACAACCAATAATCTCATCTGGGTCCATAAGACGTATTCAGTATTAAGTAGAATACATTTTTGTAACTTAGCCTCCGTTTAAACGTTAAACAACAGCGCGAATAAGGTGTGGAGTAGTGCGAATTGATGTGCTAACGAGAAATGGGTATGTCAAGGAACTTTTGAACACCAAGTGTCAGGATTTTCCTATAGTGATATCAATACTCAATGATCTCTCTACGTAAGTAATATCATCAAGAGCTATCATGACTTCAACAAACGTCCATACATAAGATTCAGTAGATGTACTTGGAATGCTGAAAAGGCTGTCAATTCGTGCCCATGTGCCATTGAGACGCCAACGGTATAGTACTCCACCTACATATTTTGCAGGTGCTCCACCTCGACCCGTAGTTTCCTCAGTTTCCACTTCAATACCTTTATCGCCAGCAAGCGCACGAGTTCAAAATCAAGATGCTACTTCGCGCAAATATTTACAAGATTTGGTGACAGTCATCTCGGTACTAGCATTGTCATTGTTAGCGTTTGATAGCTATCGTGTGAGAGTAAAATTGGAAGCAAAGCTCGAGCAGGACACCGAGCATTTTAAAAAGACACAAGATCTAGTGACCAAGGAATTTAATGCAAACCGCAAGAAACGCGAGCTGCAAATCTTGAACGAGCGCAAGCGTGTACAGACCCGCGAGCTGAAGGTCGCATTGCACGTGGCATTGCTGCGCAAGCAGCTCGAAGACCTGGGTGTACAGCCAGCATCTGTAAACCAGGCATTGCAAGAATTCGAGAAAAATGCGAAGATGGAAAATAGCACGAGCAACGTAAGCGGGACCCGACTCTGGATCACGGAAAATAGTCCCTGTAAAGGCTACATTTCAGACGTTCGGGAATACGATTGACTGTAGACGTACGTACTTGATCAGATAATATTTTAGAACATCACACTAGATTAAAAGATGGAAACGGACGTAGTTTGAACCCATTATCGTAGCAACAGAGTCAGCAGAGCAGTAGAATACCGGAGATTTATCTCTCAAGTAATTGTATACGATTGTGTCGCTGGCACCTAAGCTCTAGCCGTTCTTTATACCCATATCCATAGAATCATTTTAAATCTAGTGTATGAATCAAATATGTGTTTCCGACACATGAACGGGTAGCTAACATTGATAAAGTGGACTGGTATCCTTGCATTAGAAACACTGCTCTTCGGCCCTAGTATTAATTCTTCTAAAAATCCATGAGGGTTACCCGTCCTTGATCTCAAACTATAAAAGCCTTCACATGAGCCCACTTCTTCACCTTTCACAATCCTTCTCTGGTTCTGTTTTAAAGAAACCATACAATGTCTTTTTAGACACCCAGAGTCACGGCACGTTCTATCTCTTCCATGAATGTTGCGCATACAGGATGCCCCAAGGCCTGTATCTTCGTGCTCGCGGTAGTCTTATAGTAATAAAAATGATGGGATTAAATGGACCCATCGCGTTTTGACCGACCTTTCAATGTCGTGCCTGGTCTGGGGCTTGCCCCTACGTGAACAGGCTACGCGGTCCTAAATGTATATTTGATTCTTGGTAAAGAAAAATGAAGAACCATGTCTCTAAACCAGTCTTGCGTCCAAGGGCTCTTTATTGCGTTGTTCCAGCTTTAGTTTCAATAAACTTGGGATGGGGCAGCAAGGTGTGCGTGCATCAGTACCTTTATCTTGGTAGAATTTGCCACAGCATTCGTACAGCTGGTCGATGACTTGAGTGCACTTACTTTCGTCAAATCCAGTTTTTGTCAAACAGGCTGCGTCGTGTAAACGTGAGTGAGTATAGAAGCATTTGGATGGTCGAAAAAACCATAAGATTTAGTACGTACCTTGAATGGCACAGGCTTGAGGCTTGCATGGAGTACTCATTGGGGTTGAAGCTGCCAGAAGGAGAATGAAGGTCGAATATCTTGCTGGCAATCTACTGTACTGATGTTGATATATATATAGCTGAGGCTGACAGACATGGTTCAGAACCACGTATTAGATGATGCGATGTAGTCAAGTTTGCACTAACAACAAGAACTCAATGTCACCAAAGACTTCTGGTGTATTTGTGACAGTAATACCGACAGTAGTACCTCATTGCAATCCTAGGGTTTTGCAGCGTCCATACTCACACATAAGACCCAAAATCAAAAAAAAAAAAACAAACATGTTAGAAGAATATATACTGGTTGCAATCGAACGTATTTTTTAGGTCATCGTAGGAACCTCAAACAACAAGATTCTCCGCGTTTTTCTGGTAACTCATTTACTTTTTCCCATTCAATTTTCCCTCCAAGTTGTCAATTTTCTTCTGCTGCTCTGTAACTTTTTGTTTTAGTTGTGCTAGCAGTTCCTTTTCGTGCTTTCTAACGTAGTAGTCCTCTTGGGCACGCTCTCTCTTAGAGAAAGCATCGTCAGCGCTTTCACCTCTTGGAGACCCGGTGGAGCCATCCGTGTAGGATCTTACAGCTGTTCCGCATTGGATTCTTAGTGATTGTCTGAGGGTATTGCGAGTTGTAGCGGCTAGCATTATGGATGTGGAAAAGAGTCGAGGATATACAGTACTGTCAAGCTTCAAATAAAGGCTAAACAAGTAGTTACTTCTTGATCTTGAAGTGTGTCTGTAGTGAGTTTCAGTAGCAGAACCTTTATTTTCCATTATCCGTCCCTTTGAAGCATTTGACCAATTAAATAATGCCGAAAAAACTAGATCACGTGACCTTTTTGGGAAATAAAGATAAAACGTAGATTCGAGATTATCAACATTTAGGATGTTTCGGAGGTAGCATTGGGGAGTAAGTTTGGAAGTTTCATCCTTGGTGTTAAGTGTATGCTTTGTTTGATATAGAAGAAAAAAGCTGAAAATATTTTCGTTTATAGTGATATTCTCTTTTGAACATCTTTTAAAGGAACGAGTCTTCCAGTAGCGTATCAGGTTCTATAGCTCGTGTTTTCGCATCTCAGAAAATAGTAAAATCTACAAGGTCACTGCCATTTTTCTCTTCTTTTCTTCCGTACAGTTTTCCGGATTGATCAAGATCACTTTGTACATCTCTGTCGCTTTCGAAAGGGTCCACTACAGTCATCTGTATAGAATGAAATACGTCCAGACCTTGAATGTGTCAATCAGTTCATGGTGCGAAGGTAGCACTGATGGATGTTATTTCCCAGTCCTATTATTCTACATACATCCAGGGTTTATTCAGATCTCAAAAACTTTCCTACAGACCCGTCATTCCAGTATTACACCAATATCACGTAGATTTCCTATGAAAAAACTCAGAAGTGCGCTCTTTCACCCTAGTTTTCTCATCTGATACTCTCCAATCGTTTGACAGCTTCTCGAAACCCTTGGATTCACTTTTCCGCTTCTTGGTCTTCGTCAAGGTCCGTGTTTATACATTTTCACGAGCCCTGTCACTATGATCATCTCATCTCATCTCATCTCATCCCATCTTCGCTGACTGAAAAAACTCACAGGTGTTAAAGAAGGTAAAGCTTTTGAATGTCATTGATACCGGCAGGGTCTTCGCCGCTACTCGAGCTTTCTCGAGGCCATCAAAGTGCGGTACTGGCTTGTAAATTCTTGAATTCGGGCAATACTGCAGTTTCTTCAGGTCTCGACGCTCATCTAAGTGTCTGGGACTTGCAAAACTTAAGACATTACGAGATAGAACACTTATTTCGTCAAAACCCGGCGATAACAGCATTGACGACGCTTGATGGTCCATTACTCGTGGCCGGAGCATCTAACTCACAAATCGCCTTGGTAGACTTGGAAACGGGACAGAAACTGCGAAATTACACCGGCCACACCAGAGCTGTGAACCAGATATATTCCATCTCGAAGGACAAATTCGTATCGGTCGGCGACGATGGCAGTGCAAAACTGTGGGACACACATCAAAAAAAGCCTGTATGGGAAGTGGCTACAGAATTCCCGTTATTTACGGCTGTCGCACCCGCTCATAATCATACAATGTACACATCTGGACTTGACCCTACAATCACAGCCTATGATATCAGGCAGTCCCCAAACCACGAACTGTTTAATCTTGAAAGCCAGCATGTGGACTCTGTCACATCTATTGACATAACACTCGGGCTCAAGATGTGCAGCTTCGGCTTCGATAATGAGATACATATCCAAGATGCCAAGCAAAGTCCGACTCGAGAATCAAGAAATTTGGGTATCATTGACGCTAGTTTCGATGACAATGCAAACAAGTTTTTAATCAGAAATCAGTTTATCAATGATGACCAACACATTATTTGTGGAAACAGCTTGTTCGACGTCACTTCAAAACAACGTGTTGTCGATTTTACTGCTGAACTGGACAAACAAGTGAGCGTCATAGACAATAACTACGACAGAGACTCCAAAAAAGTTATAATGAGTGCTGATAATGGGAGCCTTTATGTATACCAAATGTAATCTAATTGAAACGAATGCTCTTTCTACTAAGAATTTTCATTTGAAATAAGTATATGATGTGAATAAAATGCTTGACGCCGGCGCCCGTCGTCCTTTACTGATCGGTTTTAGCCTTTTTGACAGGAGGTTGAACAATGTCGATAGCATCAACGTCAACGTCTTCAATTTCGGAGTTTCTCAAACTCTGCAATTGGGGAGTAGTAATTTCGCTGTGGAAATCCTTGATGATGGAATCTACATCGTCAATGTTGAGCGGTCTGATGTCCCCAAGTCTCTTAATCTTGCTGGTTACTTCCTTAACTTGGTTGTCAGACATGGACAGATTCAATTGGTCGACTCTCGATTTGATGGCGTTCCATCCGGTCAGCTTGTTTGCGAAATGGATGTATCTTTTCAAACCAAAGTCTTGAGGATTTAGAATTTCGTAAGTGGAAGGATTAGCAAGGATAGCCTTGGCGTGGATACCAGCCTTGTGAGTGAATGCACAGAACCCAGTGATTGGGTTGTTGAATGGAATGTTGACTTCCACAGCTTCGGCGACCAAGTTTTCGATGTCTCTGATCTTATGCAGCTTGTATTTGGACTTGACGTACTCTGGGGCGGCAACAATCATTCTGGCCATTAACCCACCTAGCGGAGTGATACCATTTCTCTCACCGATACCGAGAACGGCAACGTCGATTAGTTTGGCACCACCTTCAAGAGCGGTGTAGGCGTTGGCGATGGCACAGCCAGTGTCGTTGTGGAAATGGCACTCCACGTCGCACGACACAACCGTTTTCAACGTTCTCATCAGCTCGTACACTTGTCTTGGGTTTGCACAGCCCACAGTGTCGGCAATACCAACTCTGTTGACACCGACTTTGTCGACCGTTTTGTAGATGTTAAGCAGATCCACGAGGTCGGATCTGAACGAGTCCTCAGACGAGAATCTGATCTCGATGCCCTTGGACTTGACAAACTCGATCACTTCGATGGCACTCTTGGCGATATAGTTCATGTCCTTACCGTGCGAATACTGTCTCAAGAACTTGGATGTCCCGATAACCACGTCCACACCGTCCACACCGGTCTCTACGGCCACCTTGGCATCGTCCATGTGGCATCTGATGTGTGTTAGAATTTTGGCTTTCAAGCCCAATTTGCAGATGGCTTCGCAATCGCTGCGACTCTGTTCACTAGCTACCGGAGACGTGAGCTCGATGTAGTCCACACCAAAGTCGTCCAATGCCTTGGCGATTTCGATTTTTTTCTCAGTGCTGAAAAACGAGTTGGCAAACTGTTCACCTTCTCTCAGCGTCGAATCTATCAGCTGGAAACTGTTAACATTCGACAGAAAATCCGCAGGATTGGGTCCATATGGGTTGTGGGTGTTTTCTGTCGTTCTGGTAGCCGACTCAGTAACCTGTTGAAAATCAGAATCACTCATTTTTTGTCCGAAGAGCCCTCTTATTGAGATTCAAAGTCAATTGATAATCTAGCCCGTGATGCTCGTGCCAGTGGAAAGAGTTCGATGAGCAAGATATCTTTGAAATATTTCAAGTTTTTCACTGAATTCCAAATTTTTCACACTCTCTCTTTATAGCTTGATTTTCGAATAATGATGACAACTAAGACAAGCAAATAAGCTGTAGAAGAAGTGCTCCAGACCCGTACTGATTGTTACTCATACAACTATCAAAGTTGCACCGCTAATATCCCTTTGGTCATGGTCCTATGACTATTCGAATTCCGGTGGGATTTTCTAAAAATTTTTCAAGCTTGGTGGTAACGGTGTCACTGTGGTGACAGAGCGACCGACGACAGATAGAAAGGGAAAAAACCTCTTGAAAAGCGTGATGAGCAAGCGTGATGGAAGCGTGATGAGCAAGCACTTTGAGATAACCTTGGGATACGGTGTGGTGTAGTGTTGGACTTTTGACGGAGTTGGCAAGCGGTTAGCAGGTGGTGGTGATGATAGTGGGTGAGTTTTTGAAAGATTTGAGAGACTTGCAAATAGTTCGAGTCCAAATGCTGACAGCTACCGACGACATCTGTGTATATTGTCTCGTCTCTTCAATTCAGTTACGCCAAATATTCGTAGCTTTCACCGTCACTGCATCTCTGTAGATACTCCTTGGCAATCAGGTTGTCGATGGCCCTCTTGATAAGCGAGACCTTGGCGTTGAACCGCTGGTGCGATTGTGCAATACACTCGTTCACCAGTGTGGCATGTGGCAATCTGCGTCTGGCCTTCATAATCCGCACAATACAGGCCTCCAAGAAAATCTGGCGCTCGGTGTTGAGCTCTCTCTCGATTTTCTGCGCTTCAGACATCTCTGCAGCAGTGGCACCGCCGGTACCTACTCCGTTACCTGCACCGCCCAATCCGGGCACTTCGCTCTTCACACCTGCAGCAAAATTGATCTTGGTCTTGAGCGCCTTGTAAGGAGAAGCAATTTTGAACACAGTGTCTGGCTTAGACAACGCATCCAGCCCCACCGGAGTCTGCTGCAACAGTTTCCACCTAATAAACGGAATCAAAGACGACGCAATGTTGGTGGTGCTCAAATTGGTGTGCTCTTGAATGTCCTCCAACGTCACGGTCGAGCGCTCGTTGAACAACAGTAAAATCGACATCTGGAACAGCGTCACCGTGAATACGAAAGGAGGTCTGCCCGGTTTCCCAATGTCGGCAACCATCTCACCTCGGCACAGTGGCCACAGCCACTTGAGTACCCTCCCGCTATGCTTGTTGGAGTAAAGTTTCTCAAGCCCACCGTGTGTGGGCGTGAGCTCTTGAGGCAGATTGAATTCCACGTCTTGGTAAGAAAATGGCCACATGGTTTCTGCCAACACAAACGGCTGAAATGCTGGATATCTTTCTCTTGTGTAATCTGGTGCGATCTTAATAGCACTTTCAAACTCTACTTCGAGCTGCTTAGACAAACGAATGTCTTGCAGCATCTTGGTGATCTTCCCCGTGTACTCCATGCTATTTTCGCTCTGTAGACGCTGAATAACCATTTCCTCATCCTCCTCGGAGGTTGACGTCCCGTGTATCAATCTCTTGGCAAACAAGCGTCTGTAGTGGTTCTCGAAAGCATCCTTGTCTGTGAGAAACTTGAATATAGTCATGATATCATCAGCAGATAGAGCAGAGGATGCGTCGACAGTAGTTTTGTTGGATCTTTTGAGCAAAAGATCGCTGTACTTGGCAAGCATCTCGGGAGTCTTTGAAGTGGCCGACTTGGGTGACCCTGGCGGAATCGAAAGCTCATTGACGTTAATATAGGCACGGCACGCATTGTCAAGTGCTTTGGTGAACAGTGGACCATTTTGAAAACAGTCCTTCGTTATCTTCGTAAACGTTTCGTAGACTTCAATGAGCTTCTTAACGTACTCGTTGGGAGGAACAATAAAATTAGCACTTGCCTTCCTCTGGGGCGCATTTTCGTCCGTTACCTCGTTCAACTTGGTCTTAGTGTTAAGAATCAGACGAGAAATTTCTACTTCACCTGCTTTCCTCACGTAACTCTCGTACGCTTGTGCTAGTTTAGGGAGAAGTAAAATGTCGCGCTGCATGAGCCCGTAAAGTGTGGAAATCTTGTGCTCGTCTCTAGAGTCCAATAAGGCAACAAATTCACCTTCCAGGGCCTGCGAATGATCGGTGATCAAAACGGTGTTCAAAGCCTCAGACAAAAGTTTCTTGGTATGCTCGTCTAAGTGAAGCACAATCCTGCTTTCTTCATCATTGATCTTTTCTTGGGCGGCGAAAATATACTCCGCAACAGTACGGTTTTCCAAAAACTGCTCCGAAAACCGTTTGTAGTAAGCCCGTGTGTAATCTAAGAAGGATTTCTCGAAATACTGAATGTAGACATTCAGGTTGAGTTTCTTCAAGTCCTGGGGATCAATTCCCAAAGCCACAAATGACCTTATGGCCACATTGGCGTCAGTGTGCGAGATCGCACACCCGTCGCGCTGCAGAGTGATGACCTGCATAACTTCTTGCACCAGCTGGTCCACGTTGTTGTCGAACATCACTTCTTTCCACGTCATCAGGCACAGCGTATTGATATCGAAGATGTGTCTTTTACCATCACTACGCTCTTTCTGCACCCAATAACGATTCATGTAGTCAAACGCGTGGTTCAAGAAAATAGCCCCTACCGTAAACCTTTTCCAACGTCTTACATAAAAATGCAAAAAACTCTCATTGGTGTCCCTCTCCAGCTTACACAAGTAATCCTTAAGACATCTTTGCAATTTCTGGTAAATTTCTCCTCCCACTAGTAACGACGATTGACTCTGTCTGTTGTTGTCTGTGTTGAATTGACCCGCAGAGCTCGACTTATTGACGCAGTAGTTATAGATCGCAGTGTATACTTCCATGTACATAGCTGGAGAAAGCACCTTATCGACCCTTTTTAACGCAGAGGACGGCGTTCCATCTCTTCCCAGGATCTGATGGATTCCGGGCTCTACGAAGTTCCAGGTCGCTTCCAGATCGTCAGGTCTTGGCAAGGTCTCAGACATAGTATTCTATGTTCTTAAGACAGGGTTAACACGGTCTGATCAAGCCAGTCTCCTTGTCTATACGCGTTGTTTCGATGTTGGTTCCGATCTAACTCTGTGACATTGGTAACCATATATTTGAAATGCCTTATGGAATATCATTACACACGGCTCATCGCCTAACTAGTAAGTTTAAAGAGTTACGAAGAGTTAAACACCAGTTTATCGTCTTGTGGTGAGTGTTGTGATAGTTTGATGAACGCTTGAGAAGCGCCTTTGTCTTTGTATGCAGAGCTCGCCATCCAAGCTTTTATTATCTGGGCGAGCTCGAGTTCATTTTTTCGACCACTCTGAGAATGCTTAGGGAAAACGTCGTTACCCATAAAAACAACATGACGAATAGAAACGATGCCAGCGCTCTTTGTTTTCTGCAGATGTAGTCGATCTTAGGTAGTTGCTCTTTGGTGTATTCGCCCGTGGTGCACACCCATTGTTTGTCGTAAAGCGTGTTGAACGTCAGTGCAAGGTTAGCACTGGAAAAAATGATGAAAAGCAGATCCAGCAGGATCAGTCGTAGTTTGCCAAACGGGTTCCTCAAACCAAGCGGTTTGCCTGAAAACTCATCGTACGAAATGTAGAACAGATATAGCACAGCGATAGAGTTAACACATATCGCCATGACCGTACTAGCCTGCTGTGGGATTGAATTCCCGATCACTTCAACCCGCGAGTTTGAGTTTTGGAAAATTCGGATGGCAAGTCCCAATGCTATGATGCTCAGGATCACGATGGACATACGGAACCCAAGAGGCAAATATTGATTGTCCAACATTAACTTGCGGAGCGTGGGCAACCATTTCTGTTTCTTTTGGCGCTCGAGCTGTCTCCAATGCTTGCGTTTTTGCTTGAAGTCCAGCTTTTGTTTTTCCAAAAACGCATGCAGCTTGTTGTTGTCGCCGTTCGGCGTGGTTTCCTCCGTTTGGAGTCCAGCCTCGAGATCAGGGTTGTCTAATGCCCCGTCACGATAGTAGAAAGCCTTGACCGACTCCAGATACTCAGACCAGTCCTGACGGTCCTGGTTGTTGGTAAACTTGTTGCTGTCCAATAGTGGGCCGTTGAAAATCGCGTTGAGTCTTTCGCTGCCACCCCAGGAGTCATCGAGGTTTGCGAGAATGTCTTTTGAATTCGAAGTAGTAGTCCGATATGCTGTTTTCTTAAAGTTCTTTTCGGAATGCTTTGGTTGCTCCTCACTAGAAGAAGACGTCGTTTCCATTTTCGAGAAGTCACTAGACGCTCCTTCAGCTGCAGCAGAACCGGTATCGATATCTTCCGCAGCCTTATGCAAGTATGCAACGTTGGAGCCTATGTTTTCCACAAACTGGTCCCACTTCTCATTGTGAGAGACTAAAAATGGGTCTTTCGATGACGAGAGGTCTTGTGGTCGCTTTGGTTCATTCTGTTTATTTTGAGATGAGCCATCTTGATTTTGTGTGCTCTGACGTCTGTGCGCTTTAAGCTGCTCATCCAAGGCGAAAGGGGGAACGGTTGATGCACTGAGACCATATGGGTTCAAAAGTCTGGTCTTGGTCTCCTCTCCGACTCCACGACTAGTCTTGGTTTGACTATTTGATCTATCGCGCGATCCAGATCGGTGCGACGTTCGTTGCCCAAAATCGTGCAATTGAAGCTCTTTTTCGGCCCTTTCCTGCCGCTCTTCTTCCTCATCATCCGAAAGCGCATTTTTACTCATTATGGTTTGCTTAAGAGGATTTCAAAAGACTAAAGATGGAGCTCAAAGGGTCTCAAAATGTCTTGGTTTCTGAACGTAAAGGTGTCGTATTTCATAGATTGTCCTAATTTCGTCATAATTTCATGTAGTCTATATAGGGTGAATTGACATGAATAATCTTGACACATTTGAAGATGCACGATTATCCAGCTTCCCAAGCCTTGCGAGAACAGTCTGACTGTCATAGATCAAAGCAGCGTTGATCAAGCTTTTCAAAGATATATTTGAGAACTCTTTTGGACGATTTTTGGACATTTGTTCGTTGTGAATAAGGCTTTTACAACTGTTCTATTTGTAAAGACTTGGCTCAATAACATTAGCTCAGAAAGGAGGCTCTAACCCTAGTTCTCAAAGCTGACTTGAACTGCAAGCATATGTGGCAACTAAGTTCTCGACTGTCGAGTCGTGGCTTTTCATCGTTGCCAAATGGACCCAGTGTTCAACAGTACCTGAAAGATCCCGTCAAACTTATAGCCATTCCAATTACTACCCATAAAGCGTTCGTATATCACAAGCATGCATCAAATATCTTGAATGCAACGTCAAAAGTGGTCAAGTATGAGACGAAGTTGATCGGCAAAGTATCACAGACATGGGCCAAACTGGAAAAATCGCCCCGCAAACTAAATCGAAAAATTGTAGAGAAGGTCAATGTGCTGCTGGACAAAACTGCGTGGACTGAGGACTCGCTCAACACTGTGCCGTCTGAAAATTACCTGATGAAACGGGTGTGGGAAAACGAAAAGGAGCGATTGCTGACATTTGAAGAATGGTTCAAAAACGCCGATAAACTGAAACTGAGACCCATCCATCTGTACTACCCTGAAAGCGTATGCTCTGAGACACAGATACGACAGCAATTGCAAACGCTGTGCGAACAGGGGTTGCAGTATCATAAAAAATTCGCATGGCTAAGTCTTCTGGGTATCCCATTGACATTACCGCTGGTCCTGATTCCTGTGCTGCCCAACGTGCCAGGTTTTTACCTTCTTTACCGTGCCTATCGCAATTTCAAGGCCTGCAATGGCGCGAAGCGCCTGGAGTCTCTGGTCAAGCATGAGGGCGACACCTTGGTGTTCACAAATCTGCCACAGTACTCGGATATCCTGCGGGCCGGGCCTGCCGGTGGTAGTGGTGACAACACACAGTCTAAGAGTAGCGAGACACCTGAACGTGTTCTGTTGAACGAAAAGGATCTAGACAGAATTTTGGATACGCTGGAAATCCACGAGATCAGGAGCTCTGTACGAAAGGCCCTACAGCAGGAGACCTTGCGACTACAGAAGGACTCTTGAAAAATAGCATGTACAGAGACTTAACGAAAACAAACTTTCAACGTGAGAAACCTTTCACTGTTTGTGGCGCCGAAGACGTCCGCGTAGACACACATATTGTTCATTTCTAGTTAAGATTATTTTGTCCAATGTCTGGTTCAAGGACCGAAACAATAATTACAACAACAAGCTAATGGTGAACAACGATAAATAACAAACAAAAATCAAAATGATGTTGCAAAACCCAATTGCGCACAATATATATGTTTGTAGTAGATGTCTGTAAATAAGTTTAGCAGTTTTGGTCTATATTTCTGTATATTTTCAACTATCTACATTTACCAAATTCAATTCAAGCTCAGTCAGCTTGTAATGTGTCCAGATCAAGTACTAGGTTGGCAAGTTGTGTGATTAAGCTAACGTTATTCGGCTATGACTGCTTTGGACTGTTCACCCATACATACGGTGATCGACGCGACATCTTCACACAGTTTCTTTCACTTTTCTAAAAAATTTCCACCTCTTTCCTATTCGAACGATGCTGTCGCCGAGTGATTACAAGGTGTCAGATTAGTACATGGTGATCGAAAATTGGCGACTTGTAAACCGGGGAAAGCGCTGTCACAGTGTAGAAACACAGGGAAAAGACGCTCTTTCGACCTAAATCAAAGTTTCTGAACAGCCTATCAAATGAGCCCGTAGTTGCTGCCAGTTTTCTTGTTTCCCAGGCTCCATTTGTGACGTTTTTTGGTGGAAAATCGTATCTGAGGCCTAATTCAAGCTTCTCATCTATCACGTATAATGGCGCCCCAGAACAATCGCGAAAAGGTGCACTAATTGCTCACACCCGCGGCCAAACCCTAACCCTGGCTGATTCGCCAGCCAGCCTGGTGTTACCCTCTCAATGGTGCCGAGTTTCCACCGACTCAAACTTTGGCTTCGTCTACTGCCCAGGGAAAGGTTGAAAAGAGTTGGAATATAACAAGTAAGTTGTCGATCAGTTATACCTTCTATCTCTTTTGTTCTTTATTTCCTTTCCCCAGCTCTATAACACATATTTCACTAACTCGAAATGCGTGCTAAGTGGAGAAAGAAGAGAGTTAGAAGACTTAAGAGAAAGAGACGGAAGGTGAGAGCTAGATCCAAATAATCGGATCGAATAGTTGCTGTATAGGGGCCAGTCAGCCATTGGCAGGCCAAGTGAAGTGGAAAGATTTATTCGTTCTTCAATGCTTGTAGTCTGCTCTTTGTCTTGGCTCTGAAGCGCTCTATTATCTCACCTTAGCGATCTCTTTTCATTGGCTGTGTTGGGTCAAGTCCCAATGCATTTTTATGTATTTAGGTGTTTTTCACTATATAGCCAATGCATGATTTCAGCTAAAATAATTGTTGACAGAACTAGGACCAAGAGGGTCTTGTTAACCAGACTCTCGTGGTCTTGCCATAGTGGGTTCGTTTGTTGATGGATCCTTGAGAAAAGGCCTCTTCCCCGTGACAAACAAATAGTTTTCGCTCCAGGAACCCTCCTTCTACACCTGCAAGGATGGCAATCGTTTAGAGACTCAAACAACATTGAATTGTCGTAAAATTATAAAGGTATTTTTTCTTTTCTATCTAGAAGTGTGGATCTCTCGTTAGAAACTTGTATACGAGTGTCTTGTCTTGTCTTGATGCTCCAAATTAGTCGGACGATTCGGCGAATCTGTCTTGGATCTTGGTGAAAAGCTGTTCGAACTCTCCGTGCACCTCTTCCTCGCCTCTGCTGGGTTCGAAAAACTTGGACGACGAAACGGCGTGCTTCACGTCACTGGTGGCCTCAGCCAACTTGGACCAGTTGCTGCCATTGGAGATGCTCTTTTGAGCCTCATCGTGGTAGGAAACAAATGCCTTCATCATGTCGAATGTCTTCCAAATTGGACAGAACGCATCGTAGGACGAGTAACCGTTCTGCTGCAAGAAATCCTCCTTGATCAAAGAGGCCACATCCAAAGTGATCTTGTCGCTATCCGACAGAGCGGACTTACCGACTAACTGTACCACTTGTTCCAATTCTTCTGCGTTCGACAAAATTTCACGGATACGGTCCCTCAAACCTGGGAACTCAGGGTAGTTACCATCGTAGTACTTGTTAAGCACGTTAGTGTACTTGGAGTAGGACACGGATGTATTAATAGAGGGGAAATGCTTTCTCTGAGCTAGTTTCTTGTCCAGACCCCAGAAAACTTGGGTGATACCCAATGTAGAAGTTGTGACGGGATCGGAGAAATCACCACCTGCAGGGGAAACAGCCGCCACAATAGAGACCGATCCCACACGGTTTGGAGAGCCCAGTGCCACGGCCTTACCGGCTCTTTCGTAAAAGGAGGCAAGCTTGGCACCCAAATAGGCAGGGAAACCTTGATCAGCAGGCATTTCACCCAAACGACCGGAAATTTCTCTCAAAGCCTCGGCCCATCTGGACGATGAGTCAGCGATCATAGCAATGTCTTTACCTTGATCTCTGAAGTACTCAGCCAAAGTGATACCGGTGTAGATAGAAGCTTCTCTTGCGGCGACAGGCATGTTGGAGGTATTAGCGACCAAAGTAGTACGTTTCATGATTGGTTCCTTCTTACCATTCCTTTCGGTGAACAACTCAGGGAATTCCATCAGGACTTCCGCCATTTCGTTACCACGTTCACCACATCCGACATAAACAATGGCATCAGAGTTGGAGTACTTGGATAGCGATTGTGAAATAACAGTCTTACCACATCCGAAAGCACCAGGAATACAAGTGGTACCACCTTGAACACATGGGAAAAGGGAATCCAAGACTCTTTGACCGGTCAAAAGAGGGTAGTCGGCAGACAACTTTTCTGTGACAGGACGTGGTACACGAACGGGCCACGTGTGATACATGGTGTAGTCGTATTTCACGCCGTCGTACTCGACTTCTAGCACTTTTTCGTCCACAGTGTAGTCACCTGCTGAGGCAATCCAAGTGATAGTACCTCTGGCTCTTGGAGGTAGCAAGATTTTATGGTCTTCAAGCAACGAGTTTTCAAAGATCGAACCGAAAATGTCACCGCCTGCGATGTGGTCACCAACTTTTTTGTCCTGGGCAGGCTTGAACTGCCATTTGATTTCACGCGACAATGCTGGTGCGTTGATACCTCTGGGAATGTAGATGGATTGCGCTTTTTCCTTAATGGCCTTTAAGGGTCTCTGAATACCGTCGTAGATAGTTTCCATCAAACCGGGACCTAATTCCACAGACAATGGTTTACCGGTACGAAGAACAGGGTCACCAACGGTGACACCGGCCGTTTCTTCATAAACTTGGATCGTGGCCTTGTCGGCCTCGATACGAATGACTTCTCCCACCAAGTTATCGTGTCCCACTTTGACCAATTCGTACATGGCACAACCTATCATGTTTTCGGCCACCACAACAGGCCCAGAAACAGAGTAAATCGACCCATATTCCGATTCTTCGTGATCCTCCAAGGAGATACGCTTGATCTCCTTGCGAGCATTTTCCATAGCACCTGCCATGTTTGAACAATTAACAAGTACACTTGCGAGTACGTTACCTTCTTTGCGTTTAAACCGTTCTTCTAGATTGACAGAAAAATGGCCCAAAAATGCTTATTTTTGACCGATTTTTACACAGAAAAATGGACAAGTCTTATTGCACCAATTAGACGTGATAAGTAAGATGCTTTAGGAACAGTTATCAGGGCTTATCGTCCCAAAATTATATGGTATTTGGAGTTATCTCTTTTATTCTAATAGGGTCGAGAGTTAAATTTGAAATATATTCGGGCCCCTGGGCATGACATTTATATAGGAGATTGGTCATCTAGGACGGCAGCGTGAGAGATCTTACGCTTGAGCAAGACTACTTGAGAGAAAGAGGAGGGTCTGATCAAAGGAACGAAGTACTTGAAATCACTGATACGAATAGGAATTGATAGCGATGTTTTGTAGCGGAAAAAATGATGCTAATTGTTCATGAAAAAAACGTTTCGTGAAAAGTGAGAAATAACTTGAACAAAAGCTTCACTGATCATTGTAGACCACTATTCTCGGTCCTGGCAACTTGGAATGATATGAAATGCTGTATGTGCGGCTACGACTTAATTTCTAAATTTTGGTGTCAACAGATTTGATCGAGAAAAATTTTGATAGTATATTTATTAGTCTCCGAAGTTGATGTGTGAAGTACAGGAACAGACGCTTTCCGCCGTCAAGAAACGGTGATGCTCGCCAAAGGTCAATGTCACAAACTTCTCCGATAGATGCATTGAACATTAGTACGCGTGATTCCATTCGAAAGCGAGAGTGTACTTTTTGAATCACTTTGTACTATAATGGCGTTACAGCTTAAACTACCAGTGACGCACTAAAAACCAAAGCTATGTCTCTTCTTCAGCCCACATGTTTGAGCACAGTGGATCCAGCAGTACGAGTTGAACCAGCTGCTCTTAGCTACGGTGACTGTCAGGATGACGTCAACGTCATAATTCCGGTGATACCATTATTGCGAAAACACCGAACGTACCTGTAATACATAAGGTATATACCTGCTTGCCATCAAAGCCCGTAATCTGCTCAAGAAAGTCCATAGTTCTGCCTAAAACCTCAGTCTGTCTAAAGTCCGATTCATATCAGATGACCCAACATCAGGTGCCCAAATGACAGCGTCAGAATTAATGAAATGACGACTTGAGATGCCACATTCCTGACTTCTCAGAACCATGCTATTAATTAAGGTGATATGACATAGCTTCTCGGAATACCAAATAATGCCCAATTCGGCCTAGCTACAAGATCACTGAAAGATAACTCTAAACCTCATCAAATAATAGTTTATAACAAAGGAAAACATGATCAATGGTATGAGACGTTCAACGTGCAACAAAGCTCCTACAAACACATATTTCATGTCATTATACACATGCACACAGGATTTTGAATTCGCGACACACTTGATCCCAAAAATTATTCCAACGGGTTCCCGCTTGGCCGTCGTTAGAATCTACATTCACGTTGTCTCTGGTCGATTCTCCCACCGGGTGTGTAGTTTCTTGCGGTAAATAGTAGGCCGGAATTGGAAAGCTGTATGTGATAGGTTCGAAAGTACAGGTTTCCGGCTCTTGCTCGCATTCTATAGCTTGCGGAGTAATTCCGTGCGTGTCAGTGCTTTGCAAACTTTGTCGAATTTCCTGAAGCATTCCGCTTGCCGAAGATAAGGAATGAAATGGGTCAGTGGAGTCTCCCAAATGGACTGAATGTAAAAGACTACTTTCTTCCGCGTGACGGTGTGTATCGCTTTTTTTCTTAGGTTTGATGACCGCATTTCCCAAAGTTTCGATGCACTGACGTATTGATTCTAGCGAAGTATGTGCTGGTGTATTTTCCTCCATTTCCAATTGGTACGGGTGCTTACCTTTGACTGCAGCAGTAGACCCTGCGTGACATGAAACGGGTGGACGCCAGCGTATCAAAGCGTCTTCCATACGGCCCACCAGTTGACTTTTTGCCGCAATCACACGCCCGTTCTGTTTATTTATGACCAATTGTCGTATGCTAGTGGCATTTGCTGGCAGTGTGTGTGATCTTAAAGCATAATCGGGGGAGTCAGGATCCAAACTTAGAAATCCATGGGTAAGAGGTCTTTCGACAGGACTTTCCATCTTTCTTCGCAGTTGGGTGGAAATTGTGAGAAGAAAAGAGAAGAGGGCTAGTGGACATGCTAGTCGTTTGTTATAGGTTGTTTCGACAGTTTACCTTGCGCAAATGTCAGTGGGTGTCAGACGTTTTACTCAATAACTTTGAGCTTGTGATGAAGAAAATTCGGCGTACACATGGTGCAAGTAGAGCTTGACATTCAAATCAAAGTGTTAGATTAAACTGTGCGATTTTGAAAGTGTGGTGGTCGCTGAAACGTCGAAGGTGCTGCAACGGTATTTGAATATTCGATTAAACAGAAAATCATACCCCTGACAGTGTTGAAAAGGCTATAGAAAAGGATCTTGAGAACACAGCAATGTATGAGAAGCAAATGGAATCACAGCAAGCGATGCCTCTTCTTTGTCCGCCCAGCGTCACTTTTTTTTCACAATTTATCACTATGTACTATTGTGTCGTGGAAAGCGAAAGACTCAGGTTAGCACAGCATGAAGAGCAAGCCAAAGACAAACGTGTTGAGCCCAAATGAATCTCGTTAAACCAAGCCAAAACGAGCAGATTGTGTGTGGGTGTGTGCGTGTGCTTCACTACATCACACCGTAACTTGCAGGGTGAATGATACGCGGGTCACGTGATTCCACATACATGGTTTTCGGTGTTTGACTGTTTGGAACTCTGAGTTTGTAAGGACTGGTCCCGCTCACCATTTTGCTGTCACTCGAAACAAAACGGCAGTAAATTCACCAATTTTTTTCGACTCCCAGTGTAAAGCCTTCAAACAAAAGTATACCCAGAATCAGAAAGACACACACAAACGAAAAAAAAAAACAAACACAACATAACCAAAACTGCACTCAGCCGATCAGCTCTCAGCCCGAGTTCAAACTATCTTCTACAAATACTGACGCTGACATTTCAAAATCTGATCACGAGACCCAAGATCACGTGCCAAAAACTCTCACACTCCGGGTAACACCAGGGGAGAAAAATTTCAGAATTTCAATAAAGTTAGGAGTTTCCCATATTTCAAGAAAGCATATATATAACATATATAACATATATAACAACAGCGAAGTACGGTGAACCACCCCTTTGACGAAAAAGACACATTCAAATAACACACTTAACAGGCCAATTGTTTGCGTCAACGGTTTAGATCGTGTTAATTGAGCTGGAAACCCTTTTTCACGGACTTGAAAGCCTTATTTGGCGACTTTTTTAGCCATTTTACACCGAGACTTTGGGTTCGACAAGCGTATTTAAGGCACTGAACACGCTATAAAAGACGTATACAAGAGCGGTGCGTAGAAACACAGTGGGCTTGAAGGAATCTCTGAACGGTTACACACAAACTACGGGTTTTGAAAATGGAGATAGATAACGACGTGGCAATGCAGGACGCAACAGAAGAGCCTCTGGATCCTACGCTCGACGAAGATGCTTCCACGAGAGATGGAGGCGGGTCCAGGAACGAAGTGGGGCTTGAAGGCTCGAATACAGCGGACCATCGATCGTCAAAGCCCCTGCAACTGGATTCTGGTAACATAGGCCAATTGGACAAATGGATCGAGCATCTGAGTTCATGCCAGGTTCTGTCAGAAGAAGACGTGGGAAGACTGTGCAAAATGGCCGTAGACGTTCTACAGTTCGAGGAGAATGTACAGCCGGTCAACGTGCCTGTAACGATCTGTGGTGATGTGCATGGCCAATTCCACGACCTGATGGAACTTTTCAAGATCGGAGGACCGTGTCCAGATACCAATTATCTGTTCATGGGTGATTACGTCGATAGAGGCTACTATTCGGTCGAAACTGTCTCGTATCTGGTTGCGATGAAAGTGCGGTATCCCAAGAGGATCACGATTCTGAGAGGAAACCACGAATCGAGACAGATCACACAGGTGTACGGGTTCTACGACGAATGCTTGCGCAAATATGGTAGCGCCAGCGTGTGGAAGATGTTCACGGATCTGTTCGATTATTTCCCCATAACTGCATTAGTGGACAACAAAGTGTTTTGCTTACACGGCGGTCTGTCACCGATGATCGAGACCGTGGATCAGGTGCGTGAGCTAAACAGAATACAGGAAGTACCACACGAGGGACCCATGTGCGATCTGTTATGGTCTGATCCTGACGACAGAGGCGGGTGGGGCATCAGTCCAAGAGGAGCAGGTTTCACTTTTGGCCAAGACATCAGCGAACAGTTCAACCACACAAACGATCTGTCGCTCATCGCAAGAGCACATCAACTGGTGATGGAAGGGTATGCGTGGTCTCATCAGCAAAGCGTTGTCACCATTTTCAGCGCACCCAATTACTGTTACAGATGCGGCAACCAAGCTGCAATCATGGAATTCGACGAAAACCATAACCGCCAATTCCTACAGTATGATCCGTCGATGAGGCCTGGAGAACCCACGGTAAGTAGGAAGACGCCAGACTACTTTTTATGAGACGTGTTCCTAATGTAGATTTAGGGAGTAATAAGATGCAAATGCAGATGCGTGCATGGGCAATGCGACGCCACAACAGCAAACCGGCAATGGCTCAGGTACACACACATACACAAGTACACACAACATGCGCTTTTGATATGGGATCCATTTAAGTGGTTTCGGAGATCGTCATCGTTTCGGGGCCATGTTTTTGCAAGAAAAGAATCATGAAGAGCCCAGGAAGTGAAAAACCAAAAGGGATTTCCTACATGAAGGCTGCAAGAGAAGCGTGATTAAGCCCGCTGCTGCAGATACGCTAGCTTTTGGTTTTGTTTCCGCAACAGCATATAAAAAATAACCTTGTTGTATTCTTTCTACCTGTCCTTTGCACTACTTCTAGTTTTTATGAGAGGGAGAAAATAAGCTCACAATTTAGTTTCCATTGCCAGTGGTGCCACGCTTTTTTTGATTCTGTCCAGGGCAATGTCGCACATTTCGTTGCATGCGAGCTGCGCTTCCTGGACCCACGAGTTGTCCGAATTTATCCTGCTTTGCATGACTTTAATTATTTGTGGTCTTGTGCGGCCATTGACGAAAACCACGAATCGCAGTCCTGGGTACTGTGCTTCGTATTGCTTGTTTAGCCGTTGCAGAGTCTCTTTTATTTCCGGGGAGTCTGAGTTGCCCAAATTGCGCTGTTCGATTGCCGAATGCGCTGATAAAACAACTCGTGGCTGTCCCAGTCTAGGGTGCGCTGCTATAACGTCACTTACATCCGCTTTGGCCTCACGCGACGCTTCTGCCTGGCTACAAAGTTCCAAAAGTTTTGCCCTTATTTTTTCCACCAATTCCACATAGTTCGAGCTCCGATCTCGAGCAAACGACGGATTTGCGATTGTCATTTTCTCCAGCGACTTGCTTCGTTCGAAAAGCGTCTCTAACGTCTGTGATTGAACTTCGAAGTCGGCGTTTCTAAACTTTTGGAAATCCATCAATGGCATAGTCTCTCAACTTCAAGGCAATAGATCTCTAAACAACGCTAAAATACACAAGAACAAACCGCGCCCACCAAAAGATGCTATACAATTATATCCGCGTAAGCTATTAATATCCACCAAGAATCACTGAACGTTTAATCATCCAGCTTAACTCTATTATTTCACACTTTTATCGCACATCTCGATACCAATGAGCTTAATTCTTATTCAATTAAGTGACACTTATCGTAATCTTGTCGGACTAGCCCGAAAATCCAATTCGTATAAAATTATTAAAAACTAGTCACATGACCAGAAAATCTAAATTGATTTCGAGATCGTGGACAGTGATATGTGAAATTGATCTTTTTATTGTAAGGTCATCTCGAATGAACTGTTCTAACCATAATATATGATAAAAACAGAACGTTAACGCTTCAGACACACTTATTGACAAGCACTCAGGTCAATTGAGACTGTTACTACGACTAAGATGAGCGACGACAAGGACTTTACGGAACTCGAACAAGAAAACCAGGATTCCTACAAAGTTTCTGCGAAAAAAACGCTGGCAGAGTACCAAAAATTGGATGCGGAAGACGAATCATTGGCCAAATGGAAGGCCAGTCTCGGGTTGGGAGCCGACGTACTGCCGCTGGAGTTTGCCGGGGACAAGCGCAAAGTGGTGATTTTGAAGATTGAGCTTGTGGTAGACTCGGAAAAAGCCCCCATCACGTTCGATCTGACCAACGAGGAAACGATCCAGAAACTCAAGTCCCTGCGCCACAAAATCAAGGAAAAATCCGTGTACCATCTCAGAATCACATTCAAAGTGCAGCACGAAATCATCACAGGACTCAGGTACGTGCAAAACATCCGGAAAGCCGGTATCCCGGTAGATAGCATCGACGATCATTTGGGGTCGTACGCGCCTAACACAACCTCGAAGCCATTCTATGAGGTTGAATTGCCCGAAAGCGAAGCGCCCAGTGGGTTTCTAGTCAGAGGAAACTACACTGCTGTCTCCAAGTTCATCGACGACGACAAGACGAACCATCTGACCCTACACTGGGGTGTGGAAATCGTGAAAAAATAGCTGTACGGATATATTCACAAACGCAAACAAACGAAACAATGGACATTTTTATTACTGATTCCCGTACATCAACAGCGAAGGACGTGATTTCATTCGCACCGGCAGTGCTGTCGAGTGAATTCTTTGCTGAGTCTCTCTTATTACCAAGTTGTTGAACGCTTGACTTTCCCTCACCTTGAGTTTTTGATCTATTAAAGCTTCAAGATTTCTACTGGATTCCGTGCGACTCACGCTTTTATTTTAAATGCTATGTTAAAAAACAACTGGCCAAGCTTCTTTTTCTTTCCTTTTGGTTGTCAGGCACAATGTTTCTTGTTTTTTACCTCGTCTTCTCCACCTGCCCGCCATTATCGGTAGTGGATTCAGATTTTCTGCCAGAGAAAACACTGCTATCACTTCTGGACGACTCCAGCGTCTGTGGTGGTTCTATTCCAGGACCGAAAGTTGCGTAGTGGTTCATATGAAATGCGTTAGGGTTCTGGTAATAAGGCGGGAACTGTTGCTCCGGCGGGATGTACATCATGGGGTAGGGATTGTACATCATGTACGGGACCGGCAAAGTGAATGGGGGCTGGTAATATACCGGCGCTGGTGGAGGTGGTGGTAGTGGTGTTGCGAGCGAGTGTGATCTTTTATGAAAACGCCGCTGTTTCTGACGCGGTTTTTCCGCCTGTTGTTCGAAACTGTATCTGGATGTTTCGAAGCGATGAGGTTGAGGCGAGTCGTCGTCGTCGTCAATTGCTGGAAACCGAGACTTTTGCGGTGTTGCAGGACCAGAATCCGACGGAGGCACGTGACCCGGAACTACTCTCACCACATTTCCGGTGTTGTGGGTCCCACTCCCCTGTATCCACCCGGATCTCGAATTCCTCGACCCATTTGGTTCCCGCACCGGATCTAGACACGTTACGTCTTTGGGATCAACGTTTTGCAGCAATATTCTATCAAGATCGCGAGCAAACGACTCTTCTCCCTTTGAAAAAACCACACATGTGTCGTTGTTTTTCGCCAATGCGTGTTTGAGACCGTGATAGTCGGCCAATTGGTGAGCCAACAACCGATAATACGAGTTCATCGGACCTAACTGGTACGAAGAGTGGCCAGGATCACTCATAAACGTCACCAACGTGTTTTCCAGATCAACTACAAATTGTCGATCGTGAGATCGCTCGAACAATGCCACCGACATCGCTTTCGTCAAATGCACACCCCCCATACTCAAAATCACCGCTGCCAAGCTAATGAACCTCCTGATAGTTCAATCAGAGATGATCCAGATCTGCGAAGGATAGTTCCTTTAAATACTTCCGAAATTCTTAACATTGATAATCTTCAAATCTTAATTAAGGTCAGATGTCAGCTGTATATAAATAGTCAAGTAGATTGATCATCAAAATGAATTTAACTTGATGAACTTTAGACGGTACAAAACAGACGATTGGGATACCAAACGGGGTTGAAAAGACCGGAGTAAGGTTACTTGAAAGCAGTTTTGGACGTTTAAACTTGTGTTGGGTTTTGATAAGGGCTTTTAAGGGGTTTTTTTTTGCATCTTTTTAAGCCGTTTTCTGACTTGTGGCAGGCTAATCGCATATACTTCAAAGTTGTTAAACTAGAGAAGCTTATTTTGAGTAATGTCTGTGCTGGAAGAAGTATTGCTTGTGTCGAAAGATCCCTTGGCTTACCAAAAAAATGGGGTTTACGTCTTGCCAGACGAATTTGAAGCCCCCCTGGACGTGGACCAAGGCGATGCTATTTTGTTGTATCAGTTGACTGAAAATATGGAACTAGAGGGCCAACAGTTCGCATATCTTAAAGATTGTTTTCAACGGGTGCAACAGCAGAAGCGCGTTGCCAAAAAATCACAGCAGCAGGTGAGTCAAACGTTACTGGAAATTGAGCGTTTGGTGCTTGGATACGGTCTGGTGTTGTTTCAGATCGAGGAGTTCTCACCGGGCGAAGAAAACTTTCTGAGCTATACGACCCAGATTGTCAACCAGGTGGACCAATACATCGATTTCATATCGCAGCTAATCCAGCGCGCTATGCAAGAAGAGTCGGTTTTGGAGTTTACCGAAAGCTTTTTAATATCCTTGAAGCTATACATCGACTCACTCAAACTGTTCAACTTGAACGACTCGCACATTGTTTCGGCCGTGCTCACGCTATTCGAGCTCCTGGTTTCGTTCAAATCCGTCGCCGCCATTTTCACCAAAGTGAGCGGATTTTTCGCCGATTATGACGTGAAGCCAAATCAATATGAGAAAGTTACGTTGTTGGGACCCATATTAACGCTGTCTCCGCTTAATGCCAGTGTTGCGCTACAAAATTACGGCGATAACCTGGAACGATCTCGACAGCAAACAAATGTCATTCACGAGTCATTGCAAACCGAGCATAAGATGATTCTGGACCGTCTCTTTTACATTATAGACAAGATTGTAAGGGGTTCAGATGAGTCCCGTTCAGATTTGTTGACGTATTTCGCCCAAATAATCAACAAAAATCACCTGCGGAGAGGTGACCACGCGAATGCTAATAAGTTAGCGTCCAATGCTTTCGTCACAAATATTGCACTGTTACTAGTGCGCTTCTCACAGCCATTTTTGGATGTTTCCTTCAAGAAGATTGATAAAATTGACGTCAATTACTTCAACAATCTCAACCTCTATCTGGACCTTTCGAATGAAACACGCATGAACTCTGATTTTAAGGAGGCTGACGAATTTTACGATCAAAATAAAAAAAGCGAGGAAAACAAGCCAAATTTCATTTCGGATTGTTTCTTTCTTACATTAGCATACTTGCATTACGGTATTGGCGGAGCGATACTTTACGAGGAAAAAGTTACTCCGCAAGTTAGGCGTATGAGGGAAGAAGTGACCAGAATTAAGAGAGCTGCACAATCTCAAGATATGTTTGCCAGATTCGCTTCAATGCAGCTCCCAGCATTGGAAAAGTCTTTACAAACGATGCAGTCTATCAAGCATTCTTTACAAGGATTTTTTTCTAACAAAAACCTACAGCTTGAGATCTTTGATTTCGTTAGCGGTGCGTCTACATTTCTCATCAGGGTCATCGACCCAAACCACAACTTCCCCTTCAAAAACATCGCCCTTCCTTTGATACCTGATCAGGTTGGTGTTGAAAATGTTGATAATGCAGATTATTTACGGCGCAACGCCCCAATTCCCTTCAAATATTATCCCGAATTTGTAATTGAAGGACTAATAAATTACACGCAGCACATTTCTAAGTTCGCAATGTCTCCACTATTCGGCAACCCACGTCTGCATTCCTTCATCGAGCTGGCAACCGTTGTCTTGAGATGTCCTGAACTTGTTTCTAACCCTCATTTGAAAGGAAAACTAGTCCAGGTCTTAAGTTTAGGCGCCATGCCAATGCGTGAGAATACACCGGGATTCATGATGGATGTTTTCGAACACAACGATCTAGTCAACGGACATTTGCTCTATGCTCTGCTGGACTTCTATGTCATAGTGGAAAAAACTGGTTCATCCTCACAGTTCTACGATAAGTTCAATAGCAGATACAGCATTTCTGTTCTTTTGGAAGAGCTTTACAAGATATCCGATTATCGCCGGAAGATTATTTGGCAATCTCAAAACAACGCTGATTTCTTCGTTCGCTTTGTGGCGAGAATGCTCAATGACTTGACATTCTTGTTAGATGAAGGGTTGAGCAGTCTTACTGAAGTACACAACATTCAGCTAGAGCTCGAAAAGAGATCGCGGGGTGTCGCACCTACGAGGGAAGAAAATGATGAAGAATTACAATCCAAGCTTGCGTCATCAGAGAGACAGGCGAAATCAAGTTGTGGATTGGCTGAAAAGTCAATCACTTTGTTCAATATTTTCTCCACAGATATCCCTGCCGCTTTCTGTACCCCAGAAATTGTTGATAGACTAGCGGGAATGTTAGACTACAATTTGGCATCTTTGGTCGGGCCAAAATGCCGGGAGCTCAAGGTCAATAATCCTGAGAAATACAGCTTTGATGCCAAGTCTCTGCTTAAATCGCTTTGCACTGTTTTCACAAATTTGTCAGAGCAGCCAGAGTTCATCTGTGCCGTTGCCCGGGATGGCAGATCGTTTAGTAGAGCTATGTTTGACCGCGCTGTTCATATTCTAGGCACCAAGACTGGATTGGCTAGTGATGATTTCTGCACTAGACTGTTGCAATTTGCTCGCGACGCTGAGGATCAGAAAGTGGCTGAGGAAGAAGAAGACTTGGAGATGGGCGACGCACCTGATGAATATCTTGACCCACTAATGTTTACAATAATGAAGGATCCGGTTATCTTGCCTGCTTCTAGGGTTACAATTGACCGTAGCACGATCAAGAGTCATTTGTTGAGTGATTCGACAGACCCCTTCAATAGAATGCCATTAAAACTGGAGGATGTTATACCGAACGATGATTTACGGCATGAGATCGAGGCTTTCAAGAGGAAGGCAGCACATAATAGAACATCGCAACAGTAAGATGAGTGAAAGACTTGCCGAGCAAAAGGTCTAACGTAAAGAAATGAGTGGGCCCATCCTAAGGCCCGTTATGTACTTTAAAGCTGAACGATTTAAAATCCAGATACCTAAGATCAAATTTAACACAAGTTCCTTGTTGAAGTCTTTATATATGCAAAATAAAAACCCGACAAATTATATAGAGATCGAGACAAAAGACGGCAAGTGAAAGACCCTTTCTGAATGAGAATTCCGCGTTCGCTTTAAGCCTTGATGGCGAACTTTCTTTGTGGGAAAGCGATCTGTCTCTTTCTCTGCTTTGGGGTGATTCTGGTGGCCTCGAACTTGGTCAAAGCTCTTCTCAAAGCTCTGGTCTTCTTGGCTCTCTGGTCCTTTGGCTGGAACTTGGAACCCTTGTAAAGCTCTCTGACGGCTTGTCTCTGGTTTTCGTTGATGATGGTCAAGACACGGGCAATGTCCTTTCTGACAGTGTGGATCTTTGGCAAAGAAGGTCTAGACAACTTCTGGACCTTCAAAGTGGCCAATTCCTTCTTCAAGTCGACCAACTGGGATTCCAATTGCTCCTTGGACTTGGTTCTAAGTTCGTAAGCTTTAATACCGGCCTGTGGAGGGAAAAAGTTAGTAACAAACGAAGGGCAGAAATAAAGCGAACTGCAGCGGTGTGATGGTGGGGCAAACAGCTCTAGGCGTATGCAGTTGGACATTTCCCGTACACCCCCCAATTCATGGTGCAAAGGACTGGACGATGAGCCAAAACGGTTCAGCTTTCTAACCATGAGTTTCCACGAATACCACATTTTGGATTTTTTTCAATCTACATAGCTCGCCCAAAACCCATCCGTTTCTGCTGCTTCCACATGCGTTGGAATCACGCTTCGAGCGGCTACAACTTCACCCACATTTCCCCGTATACCAAATCTATCATTGTGCAGTACTTATCACATCATATCACATACCATTTTGTCTTTGATCTTGCTAACACACCTGTAGTGAACCTGAGAACTTAGAGTTCTTCAAAGCATCAAGTTTTTCAGTAAGGTGGAAAAAAACCTTAGGACCTCGTTCACGATGACAGATGCGGCCAAAGTTCCAAAAAATTACACTATTTACGTTCGTAGTGACATCAACACAATTAGTTTCGGATTCGAAAAGTTGCGTCATCTGAAAAATTTCAGAAACCGATGTTTTTTTCGGTCTCCAAAAAATGTTTTATGGTTTTCTCTGGGTGTACGGATGACAGTCACAACTAAAACTGTGAAATATTGGAAAGAGGGAAATCTACATGGTAGGAAAAGGAACTGAGAATCATGTTGCTACTCGTGGTACAGAGAAACAGAAAGAGAGACGTGGTAAGTGTGTGTTATGATGATTCAAGTCTTGGCGTTATGTAGTAAAGAGAATTGGGAATGGAGCGTGAGAGACATTAGACCAGCGTATATTTTGAAAAGTCAAAACGTAGTTCAGGAAAGACCATCGCGTTGTGGCCCTGAGTTAAGTGCTGCTAGGGCAATTTTAACTGCTGCAGGAAACACACAGTCTGATGTAAACTGTTTTGGGTTTGTTTTTTTAGGGTTTGTTTTTCGTGTCGCAGGCGTCAGCTATTCGATCTGCCGGCATGAACGGGTAGAGGAACGACTGTAGCAAAATTATTGACATATTTGGATGGGAGATCGAAGCACGTGATGAGAAGAGAACTTCTCACACCCATCCTACCGCCTTTGCAACAGATTAGGGTCTACTATTCGTGGACCATCCTCCTCTACAACCGACAAAGTAAAAATTCGCTGTTTTCATTCAATTGCTAAGTACGTACATTTGCCAAAAATTCGAGTTCGCGAAACCACCTGGCACCAGTACCTTTGGGTGAGTTTCTCTTTTCGTGTAGCGTAGTTCTGAATCGGTTCCCACAGGAACTCGATGACCCTCCCTTCTACAAATTATGATTGATTTTTTAAACTGTTGCTCAACCATTCTAGACCCTCGTACAAACCTTCACCGGAAGTGGCACATGTGGCCTGGATGAACCATGGACGTTGTCTGATGGAGTGGAGACCCAATTTCTCGGTAATTTCGGCAGCAGACATGGCCTCTGGCAAATCCTGCTTGTTGGCGAAGACCAAAAGAACAGCGTTTCTGATTTCGTCCTCGTTCAACATTCTTTGAAGCACCTCTCTGGCCTCAGAAATACGCGATCTGTCATTGGAGTCCACCACGAAAATGATACCCTCGGTGTTTCTGAAGTAGTGTCTCCACAAAGGTCTGATCTTGTCTTGTCCACCCACGTCCCACACGGTGAACGAAATGTTCTTGTATTCGACGGTCTCGACGTTGAAACCGATGGTAGGAATTGTGGTGACAACCTCACCCAATTTTAGCTTATACAACACGGTGGTCTTACCGGCACCATCAAGACCCACCATCAAAATACGCATCTCTTTGGAGCCGACCAGACTGTTGAAAAGCTTAGAGATATAGAGACCCATTGTGTACAGAGATTTATTCTATTTCCACGCAAATCAGTTAGTAACCTTGGCAAAAGTCAGCTCTTTTTGACCAATCACCAGTTGGCTCGTCAGTAAGCCAAATGCGACCCAAAAAAAAGGTACAAATAAGTCTTTATACGTACTCGGTATTGTTTAACACTGTAAGACTTGGTACAAGTGTAGCAATCACGTCAAAAGGTGTTTTGTTACGTTGACGAAGAAGTTGCACCGTGCTGAACACGTAAGTAAGCATATCGGATTATCTCCTAATATTCAAAAAAAACTCGAAAGGTGTAAGCCTTCTTCGTGGAGGGTGATGTTTTGAGACGGGTGGGATTTAATGTCACGTGCGTGAATAAATAAAGAAAGCATTTTTTATGAAACAAACAGCAAAGTAGGGTTATGATACCTATGCTTCGAGCCAAGCATGGCTAATTCAGAGGTGAGAACTAGTTGAGTTTTGAAATTTCTCGTTGGGACGATTAACTGACACTAACGTGAGTTTTGGTCACGTGATATATCACACGTAGCTATAAGTAACACATTTTTCTCCAGTTTTAACCCGATGGTTTATTCAGCTTGCTGATGGGATCTGAAATCCGCTTTTTCTATCAGCATTGATGTTCAAATCTGTACTTTTGCTTCTTTTTGTTGCCCACAACTTCCATTACTTAAAATAACCATCAGCGACAGATGACAGACAAGTACAGAACGATACAGTATAAAACTGATTCAACCGACTGAGTTTGAGCTCCGGATCTAACTGTCCCAAGTTCATCCCTCTCTGTGGTACACGAGTAGTCAGCAAGACAGAACATGAAGTAATTAGTTATGCTAGATCCTAAATAGTTTTCTCAATTGAGAAAATGATTAAATATGCAAAAAGGATAGTCAAAGCTATATGTTCGCGATGGATGGGAAACATGGAACTACCATCAATTCGAGTCGAAATCGCGAACACTGATAATGATAATATGCAAAGGCCAAAACAAGTTTAACCGGGGATTTGTTTTTTAATTTTATTTTTTTCTTTTCTTCTTCCGTATTCCTCTCGTCACTTGCCCACATTTACTTTGCAGGAAGCGTACTTTTTCAACCCACGAATGAACACGGCGTAAGTGACCTGGTCATTGTCCTGCTCCCAGTAAAATTCGGTAAGACGGATGTGCCAGGGCGGGAAGCCTTGTAGATCAAGACTGGGTCCGAAATACAATAGCAAATCGGGCTCATGGCCCACAAGCTGCGTAAGCTCGGAATCGATAAGTTTCATCGTAATATCGGAAAGCTTCATCTCGTTATGAGCGCATAGTTCGGCCATGGTCTTGGTCAGATCGATGATGGTTTCGCGACCGTCGCGGTTCGAAAGTAGCGAGATTTCAATGGCCACTTTTCTGGCCTCGCCAGTCTCTGTGCCCGGTGTGTTAAAATACACTTTATTCCATTGCGGAACCCGAACGGCAAATTTGGGCACGTTGCTGGGATCGTAGAATTTGGAAAGTTTATGGAACACATTACTGCGGAAATCGTCAACGTTACGCTTTAGATGACCGTCGTGGTCGTACAGTATGAGATGCTTTATACCAGCCGAAACAGACCACGCAACAAGCTCACTACCATCATTCAGTACCCCTCCAACACCGCCACCAACGTCGCCATCAGGTTTTGTCTCCAAAATCGCCGCCAGTCGTTTGGGCAACTTTGGCAATTTTAGCACGTCTTGGCGGATTAGTTGCGGCGTATTCGAAGGGTTGTACGCCAAATTTAGCACCAAAATCTTAACACGGTTGTATTCGTACTGTGCATATCGCACACATGCATAGGCCACTAGCAGCATACTCAACAATATTTTGTAAAACGCGTATTCCACACGACCCTGGGCCCACGACCCTGTTTCACGATGCTGCGCCAGTTTCCGTCTCACTTCTTCACTATCTGAACCCACCAGAACGGCCGTTTCAAGCACCTTTTTCACGTTTCCCACGCTAGGTCTCCCAGGGTTCTTGACACCATTGGTAATCGCTCGAACACGTCTATGATCGCGCTCATCTTCCCTCCAATTCTCGTCTTGTCTTTTCAAGACGGTGTCTTGTATTTTCGACATTGTTTTGAAGAAGCGTCGCCCTATTCAATGTCAGCTAATAGTAATTGCCTCCTGATCTTATAGTTGGCGTCTTGACAACGGAGTTTCCTAGCTTTTGGGAACACTTTTCCAACTTTCGCTTGAGGTCGGTACTTGAATTCGTCCCAAGTAATTATTTATTATTGGGTCACGTGCTTATCGCGTGATCCGATAATAGGTACTTTGTACTCTTTGCTGGCACGTGTACCCTCACGTCAGCTATGTGAGGTTAAAGTTTAGTGTATGTTTGCACGTATCCTTCCCAAGGACGTGGTATTCAGTGCGTTGAAGACTGATCTCTACTATGCCATTTCAAACTGCAGGAAAATGTTAAAGGACATCGTGAATCACGTGACTGGAAACAATTTACAGCGACGGGATATAAACAAGTGATAACAGTTTTTAAGTCCAAAACTCCGAGTCAGGTTTGGAAGCATTCCGATGGTATTAACATGGACAATTGGATTTTACTATTTTGAAGCATTCACAATTGTAGTGTACCGCCTTCAAATCTTCACAATTGTAGTGTCCTCTCGCTCTGATCGGTTTACTAAAGCTACACAGGCTTCAACAGTGGACTAGAACAACCAGTGGCTTCTAACCCTCTGAAAGAAACACATACGTGTCTTTGTTAGACTCTTGAGGTTTCTTTAGTCGTGGCGCCAGCTTCATGATCCAGTGACCAGCCACACGTGACTTGACGATAGTGACACAAGTGACAGAATACTCACGCACAACTTGGTCTACTACGAGTTACTAGTCATGCAATGGCAATGAAGTCGATGGCACTGAGTGTTCATAACCCTGCACCGATATTATCTGCTATCAGGCCATTCAGCTTTAGATTGAAATGTTTTCGTCTCCATCACGACTCTTAGAATGGTGAAAAATGGCTTTCATCGTTCAAATCGAGTTATATTTGGCCAATGTTCGCCGCAATGGAAGCTCAGAGTGCTCCATGGTCAATCCCGCAGTTAGTAGAGACTTTTGGTAACGTCATTCACAATCTCTAACTCTGTAAACAAATGCCTTTTCCAAATTCGGTAGAGCACATCACCAACGAGTCCAATGAATTTACGATGATCATTCAATGATCCAGTTGTTCTGGAACAGCACCTTAAGAAGCATCAAGTTTACTCATAATTTGGACTTATTACAATGCATGCCTCATCGATGAAAGACGCTGCACAAAGTCTGAGCTACCTAGGAATAACTGTAGCCCGTGCTGCTAACGACCCCGAAGTGTAAACTCTAAATACAACACCTGGTCCTAGTATTTGAGTCTTATGTTTGACCTTATAGCTTCAACGCGCGTCTTTGATCAAAGTGTTCATAAAATCATTATCAAATATTGTACTTACTCTACCCCAGTATTCGAACCCTGTTCGCCATAGCTGTTCATCCAGCGTACCACGTACTCACTGAAATTATTAGAATTCTCAGTATTGAAGGACCTGCCTTCGGTGCTGTCTTCTTCATCATGAGAAATATGGCTTTGGTCGCGGCGTCGCACATCACCATATCCATTTGTATTGCTGGTCTGAAAGTTACTCGCTGTTTGATCTGTGCGGATACTCATTCGACTATCATTATCATCGCCTGCTTCCTCTTCCTCAGATGAGCTCATTAGCAGCGAAGGTGGGCCTCTGTTATAAGTATTTAAGCCTAACCCATTTCCGAGATCAACATAGTTGTGAGAGGGACTTTCAGCAGGCTTCAGTGAAGGTTGATCCTCATAACTGGAGTTCGATGCACCCAAGTTCAAGCCTGAAGGTTCGCCCACCTTTTCTTTGTTTTGATTTTCCACTCTAATTTCTCGAACTGAGCCTGGAGAGTGTCTGATCTGTTTGTTCCACGCTGTTGACGCAACACTGTTGGGAGATAGTCGATACAACAGATCAATTTCCTCAAGTGTCAAGCCTCCAGTCTCATAAACGGTCAAGTATACCACACCAACACCAAGTGCATTTAAGCTGCCCCATATAAAAAAAATTTTAGTCCCCAATGATGAGGTGTGGTCTCCTGTATCGACCAAGTAGGGTGTGATAAGCGCACATACAAAATTTATCAGCCAATTGGAGGCTGCACAGATAGCAGTACTCTTAGATCGCACTCCCAGTGGGTATAATTCCGCTGAGATGGCCCAAACACAACCGCCCCACGTAGCAGAAAAAGAAGCAATAAAGAGACAAACAAAGGCAATAAGAACTTTATTAACTACCACGGATTTTGCGACGCATCCAACAATGGCTATAACGAAGTTTGACACTGTCATCAGTACCCCTCCGATCAATAGAATTTTTCTTCTTCCCAAGTATTCTACCAAAAATAATCCGGGGATATTGCAGCTGACATTTACAGCATATGTGATGAAAGAAATCAAATAGCTTTTACCAATGCCCGTTTTGCTGAAGAAATTAACGCCATAATAAAAGATGAAGTTGATGCCCGAAAATTGTTGAAATGCCTGAATTGAGATACCTGTGAACATTCGGAGTGTTTGCTTAGTTCTTCCTTTACTGGATTTAAAGCAGTCCAAGTACGAGAATTTCCCGAACGACATTTCGTAATCGTAATTTGCCTTGATCTCCACCAATTCTTCTAGCAGGCCAGAATCGTCTTCAGGCACACCTCTTAGAAAGGACAGCGCCTTTGCTGCTTGATCAAGCTCGTCTTTGAGAACATAATAGCGAGGGCTCTCTGGCAAAAAAAGCATACCGAATCCTAGAATGCATGACCAAAGATATTGAAGCCCAATGGGAATTCTATAAGAAGACGCGTCGTTGCGGTGATGTGTTCCTTGTGCAACAGCACTAGATACCAAAAGGCCCCAGGTTATGGCCCACTGATACGTGCAAATGATAGCTCCCCTCACCTGTTTCTGAGCTGCCTCACTTTGGTATAATGGTACCACTGCAGATATAAAGCCAACCCCAATTCCAGAAAACACCCTACCAGCAACGAGAAGACCCATTCCTGAAGCAGCCACTTGCAGTGAGTTCCCTACCATAAACACAAAAAAAGTGCTGATGATGATGGTGGTTTTCCTTCCATATGAGTCTGAGATGAAGGGCGCGGCCAGCGCGCCGAAAAAAGTTCCTAAAGACAGAAAAGACACCAAAATAGACATTTCTTTAGCCGTAAACTGTTCACCGTTACTAGCAAAATGAGTCTTCACGTACTGCATGCCAGATATGTTATTGATGAGGCCTGTGTCGTAGCCATATAAAAAGCCTCCCACGGCTACGAATACGCCAACTAAGACAGACATGAGTTGCGATTGTTGACGCGCCGGTTGCAAAAACGCTCTGGAATTCAGATTCGTGAGATTCAAGTGTGTCTCGGCATTCTCATAATAGATGTCTCGACTTCTGTCATCGCCTTCAAACACTTCGTCTATGTCACCGATATCTTCAGTTGCTGTGGGAGGTGTAGGACTCACTTGTGCGATTCTGCGACGCCATCTAAATGCCAATTTATCATTAATCCCACGCACCGCATGGTTCAAAAAGCTCCCACTATCAGTCTTCGAAACCACCTCATCTTGTTTCGTTATGGTTCCTTGCCCTGAGTCATTCATGAACAGCCAACTCCACCAAAAAGAGATCTTTGCGAAAGAACAAACGTTGTATTTCGCTTGAAGTAAGAGTATCCAGCCGACCCAAAGCAGCTTGACGCAGTTGCAAATGCTCTAGTTGTGATGGCTAATGGATTAACTTGGTGATATTTCGGTTTATGGGACAGCTCTAGATAGTTGTCTTGAAATCAGTAGCACGTGACTAGCTGGAAGCCCAATTTTATCACGTGACGGGAGATATTATTATAGCAGGGACTAGGGTTTTGACTAGATAATCAACTAGAAGACGCCATCTACCCTCTGCACTATGGCTCATACTTAGACAAGCCTAGCAATGATTTCAAGAATGTTTTGCTTTTATTTGGTTATATAGCTTGGTACCATCTTCCCGCATTGCAGTGTGTGTACCGAAGATGTTTCTGTAGGTTGGGCAGACTGTTCCCTTTCAAACATTTCTGGGAATCATCTTCTCATCAAAAGAAGTGGAAAGTCCCCACTTGCATTGAGATTTTGCTTAGCCATATAATACCACAGCCCTCGTGAAACCATCACGCTATAAACCCGGGACTGTTGTAGTTCAGGTACACGTTTATTCATTTTATTCTGTCGCTATGATCTGATCACGTGCTCCGATCTCTCTGTAATGAATCTCACGCTAAACATAAGAAGAGTATCCGACATCTTTTGATCATCACGAATCGACGTTGTGTAATGTTTTAAAATCTGTGTGAGTCTCACTAACAGCAGTAGCTGCGGTGCAAAATTACAATGTTCTTTCATCAAAGTTGTAGATCAATTACAGTAAATGTCAGCTACTCATTTATACACTCGTTCCTTCAGTTATGCACCTGGATCACAGACCCGAAAATACCGAGAGGTTAGCTTCGATTATAGCGAGTGTGACATTAGGTGCACCAAACTGTGTTCAATCAGGATGAAGTGACTTCGGCGATCCCTATTAGTCTCTTCACACCGGTCAACCAGTTCCCTGCATCGTGAGCATAGTTGGTTGCAATGTCCACGTGAACTTGCATTGCCTCAGCGTAGCGGTGCTCTTGCATTAATGCTACTATCTGATGTAGTCTGTCAATTGTGGGCTGAGTGAGTAGATCTTGTCTTTCCAAATGTCCAAACAATATTTTCAGTCTTTTGCTGCAGTCCTTCAACTGCTTGGTGTACTCCTGAGGAATCAAGGGTGTTACACGGGCCAACTCGCTAGTTAAGAAATCAACAATCGGTTGCTGTTCTGCCGGGATCCCCTGTGTTTCCGTGGGAATGGCGGGAGATGGGGTATCAGCATACTCATGACTGGGTGCTGGAATACTAACTCCATTAGCTGCGGGTGCAGTTGCTAATGGGGCTAATGTCTCCGGCTTGCCTTGAACAGACTGCAAGATGGCATTGGCCGAGCTCACGTCCTGAGTAGCGTGGGCCCTTCTCCGCATGTTTGTTGGAGGAGGTCCGACAGGCGCCTTTTGTGAAATCGGAGGAGGACCTTGTTGCCCATTGAGAACTGGCCCACCGCCCAGTGGGATATTAGCTGAGGGTGCATAAGCAGTCTGGCTAGGTACGGAGCCTACCTTGGGCGAAGATGCATATGGGTTTGGTGGGAAGTTAGACGCTGGTGGTGGAGCATATGGATTCGAGGGAGGAGCAAATGCTGGAACAGGTGCTGGTGCCGTTGTGGGAGAAGCACTGCTGTTAGATGGAGTGTATGCCTTTGAGGGGCCTCTTTGAGGAACAGGGGTTTGGATCGTCGCCGAGGAAGTCACCCTAGACAAGGGTGGTGGAGGAATTGACCCAAAACTGGATTGAGGTCCAACTGGACCTGGGGAAGTAACAACGCTAGCCGGAGCTACGGAAACAGCCTTTGCACGAGTGGGCTTATCTGAAACGTTTTTCAAAGGCAAATCGTTCCAGCCGTCATTCGCCTTTTTGTTGAGATGCGGGGTCTGGCCCGAACTCACACCAGTTATTGGTGGTGGAGGCATCTGTTGCGACCCATTGCCATAACCCGGTGACCCAGCCCCAATGACGTTGGCGACTGGTTTGAAAGGCTGACCATAAGCAGGCTGAGCGCCGGTACTACCATAGCGATTAGCATATGGATTTGCTGGAGGATTCGCTGGCATTGTTTGTAGCCCAGCAGGTGTGTAAGGGTTGTTTGCTGCTACGTTATTCGCCAGAGGTGCAGGCGGAACGAAGGCGGTTGGAACGCGAGTAATGGCACCCGGCGAAATAGCTGCAGGGCCATACTTGTTTGCAGCTGGCACATTTACATTTGTTGCAGGCACATATGCACTTGATTTCAATGCGGTGGAAATTGGAGCAGTGATAGAGGCTGTACGTGGTGTCAATGGCGCCGTCTGGGAGAATGAAGATCCTGAAGCGAAGTTGTCAGGCAGTTGCTGAGCAGGTGGTACCGAGCTACCTTGAGTAGTCTGCTTCTGAGAAACCCCAAGACCAATTGGGTTTACTGCCGGAATTGTGCTAGCCGCAGCATATCTTGACTTTGGTGCTTTAGATGTAGCGTTTGTAACAGTCTTCGCGACAGAAGGAGTTTTATTCGATGCAATCAACACGCGTTGCTTCTCGGTGATAACTTCTTCATTATCACTTGGCAAGATATCTAAAAACTTGAGAGCCAAATCAAAATCACCATTAGCAGATGTCAAGTTAACGAATTCCAAAAACTTGGAGATTAGACCCTCGTTGGTAATTTTTTGATGCTGTTTGTCACTAATGAGACTAATGAAAACTGTGAATCTTTCGACGAACTCGGTGAGGCACTCTAGATGAGCTTCGTAGATGGTCTCCTTCTTGGATTTTAGTTTACTTTCTAGCCCCACGAATTCTTTGAGCCAAATTTCAGCAACCTTGTCCAGCGATTGAGCGCTTAGGTATAGAAGTAGTGCGTCTTGTCTGTTATTCGATTCGGAAACTCTATCACCGAGCTTAACTAGTAACTCGTTTTTCTTTGCGTCATTCGAGGAATAAGCATTGATGGCCTTAAGAGCGTACTTCCATTGGGAAACATCAAGATTTTCCACCAAATCTTCGACGCTGTTTTGAGAAATGCTGTGCAGGACTCTCGCAAGTGAAGAAGTTTTTCCGTATTTCGAGAAGTAAGAATTTTCTACTTTCTGTTTTAAGCTTTGATCATTACTGTGTAGAGCAATCAAAAATGATTCCAGCAATAATCCTTGATCTAAAGCTTGCGCGATAGCCTTTTTCTTATCATTTTGGATTAAACTTTTGATTAGTTCATCAGAAGCACCACTTGTGTCGAGTTTGAATGACCCCTCGGGAGCATACGCTTGGTTTAAATTGGAGAAAAAATCATCCCCATCGTCAGCAGACGCTAATTTGTCCTCTGAGCCGCTCAGGTCTTCGTCGTCGAAAGCAAGCGCCTCTTTCAAGAAAACTTCCTTGCCATCCAAAGACACCCTTTCTAGCATGTTCCAATCTTCTTCGTTGGTCTCATCGATGCTTTGTACAAGTCTCTTGTTGATTATTGGCTTGAAATCTTTCGATTGCAGAGCCTCGTCGAGCATCAAGTTCTTTTCGACACCTGGAATGTTTTGCTTAACTATTTTGACGCCATTTCTATCACTGGTGATATAAACGAGCTTACCACCAAATGCCCACTGTGCCGCAGAAGACTTGTTTCCGTACCAAGCTGGTGCCTGTAGTTTGTTCACCACAGGTTTCTCGTTACTATCATGCTCGGAAACGTTATTCCAGAACTCGGTTTCGGTTTCTTGCTGTTTGCTGACAGATGCGGTAGTATCCAAATCGCAGTTCAAGTTTTGTAATGTTTGAACCTCGATCTTGTTGTCGAAAGATGCAGACGCAAAAAGGTCAGGAGCCTGAGGTGCAAACTTTGTCTTGAAACACCAATTTCCGCGGGTGGGGAATTGACTTAACGCTTGCGATTCATTAGGATTCCACAGCACACACGTGTTGTCGCGTCCACTGGAAAAGAGTAAGTTTTCGTCTTGTTTGCACCAGTCTAGCGACAAAAGTCCACTGGTGTGCGTACCTGACAATATATTCAGTGGTACGTTGGCATTTCTGAGGTCCCACACCAAAATGGATGGGTCTGAATCGTTGCCGCTTGCAGTGGCTATGCGAGTCGAGTTTGTAGGGTGCCATTCAACCACGGAAAGTAGGTTTTTCTGGCCTGTGAGTTGCGAAGTGTAACTCAAATGCAAAACCTCTTTTTTGGCCTTGAGATCCCAAATCGACGCAAATCCAGACGATCCCGCAGACGCAAACACATGGGCCTGGCTCTGGTTCCACGCCAAAGAGCTAATTTCGTCCATGGGCGTCATTGCAGTGCCTGGAGTTGCCGGAGCATAACCCGATTGTGTGGCCTTCGTAACGTCCCAGATGAAGATTTCCCGGTTCGCACCGCCCGAGCACATCACATTGTGCTGTTTCCCGTTGAAACGCACCGTTTTCACCGGTGTAGAGTGCGCCGAAACCTTGGCAATCGATTTCAAGTCCTGCGGCGAGAAAAACTCAACTGTTCCATTTTCCAGCGCTCCTGCCACCACCTGGTTGTCGTAAGACCAGTCCAAATCGTTGAATTTGGCGTCTGCCACCACCGATGCCTGCGGGCTCCCGCCATTGCCCTCGTGGTCTGCCTCTGCCCCCAACAATGACCATATTTCTAATTTTGATTCGCTGGAAAAGTCCGCATCAATTGTCCCAGATGCCGTCCCTGTGGCCAGTAAAGGCGACCGATCCTGCGACCAAGCAAACGTCGCTGTTCTTGGGTATTCCGCTACCTTCACCATACGGATTTATACTCGACTATGTGTGTTTTTTGGTCGATTTTCGTGTGCGTATTTTGACAAGTTACCTTTTAACTTTTTGAGTTTATATAAACCTTTAATAGTGAGACGAGTATCTTATTGGTGAAGTTAAGATTTGTGTGTGTGCCATAATGATGGAAAGAATTTTTAAAAGGGGAAATATGGAGCACGTGATGTGAAGAGGGAAATGTGGATCACGTGGTATATGTATGGTGAACAGAACCAGGGACTGGAGGAGGGATGTCGAGTTCTGTACATTGAAAGGATACCAATGGCTCTTACTAGAACTTCTCACAACATTGTCCCATCATCTGTACTTCTTGTTCTTTAGGAAAGGACAACTGACGTTTTGGATGTATAGATCACTATAAACGGATGCTCCCATTGGTTCGCTTCGACCACCACCACAATGCATTCAGATAGCCATTTTGATCAAGACCCTTCTCGAAAAACATCCAACTGCATCCCAAATCGTTCTCACCACAGCTTGTCTGTCCGATGTCAAATTTCATGTACGGAGAGTCGTACATCACGTGCCTTGATGACAGCGTCAGAATTCATCGTATAGTCGAACAACTGAGAGCGTCAGCGATCAGTTGTGAACAAGATAGCTACAAGTAGAATTTGTCTATTCTCGTGTTGAGACTTTGTCTTTGAAGTGTCGTTGCACGATAAACGTCCCATATCCTGGGTGATTCTATCCATTACTGTAAGGTGCAGGAAACCATTGTTTCCTTGAGTGTAAAATCATCTTTCCGTGGTTTATTTAGCATAATCGGAGTAAGCTTGTAGGGTCGATAAAATGTCCGCTTCTGTCGTGTCTAATTATCACGAACTACAAAAATCTATATAAGATCTCCATTCTTCTTTGATACGTTGTTCTTATTCCTATATCTCGCCTCCTCTTCGTCGGTCTATGCTATACTACTTTGCCTGTTCCTTGTGAACCTCATTATGAACCTCTGCTATTGATTTTATGTTGGATTCCGCTCCTCACGTAGACTGTTGGATCCTCATCCCAATCTCTCCATATTCTCATTAACTTTATATTGTGGTTCCTTCAAATTCAGCCGACCCTTTTGTCATTCGTCTTGGGTCATTTTATGACGCCTTCTTATCCAAATTCTTGGAAATGTTCCGTCCCTGACGGATGTAAAGAATTTCAAGCGTATCGAGTGCAAATGGCGGAAATGGGCTGATCTAGGTAACCACTTGATGTAATCATTGTCATTCCACTTAGATAAGTAGTGTTCTAAATTCTTTGACTATCTTGTCAGTTCTGTCGCTGTCATCTTGTCACGTGTATGTAATTGAAGACAGAATGTCCGGCAGATATTTGGAAGTTTATGAATGGACATGTTTTATCAAGCCACAAGATCATTTCAGTTATGTGAACCAGCTCTTGACCCACTTGCCAACCCTACAACTAGTATTCTAAATCTCCTCATTTTGTTGACTTTGTTAAAATCTTTTGCTGTGAATACAGTCAAGTCAGTATCTAGGCACGTTCTCTTACTGCTGTACATCCGTTTGATATTTGAGCGGTACACTTATAAGCGTTACAACTACCCCAACAGTAGTCTGTATCACTATCACCAAAGGTATGGGACACTTACCATGCGTCACCTCAGTGACAGAAAACTCGGCTCTACTCACCGCGTTTTTGAAGAAAGAAGTAAAGCCAAAACCTTCCTTCGAATTGAGCTAGTGGTTCTTGCTCTGAATTCGAGAACCAACACGCTAGATTATCTCTTGATAGCTTTTCGTATTTTCAGACACTGTTAGACCCGGGGAAGCATTCGCTGGTGGGCACGTGATCAAGCCTTAATTCTCCTCAAAATCATTAACACGCATTCGTACTGGTTCAAAAATTTCCGTTCTCTGTTCATGCTATTCCCGGTTACAATTCCATCTACCCTGATGTCCCACGTCTACGTTAGCTACCCCAAAAAATTGACACTATCACTATGTTCGTGCCAAAATTGGCAACGATACGGTAGTGTCGATCATTCGCATAATGGATCAAATCCACATTTTGAATAACCGCTAAACATCTGCGTAGTTCTCCCTCTTTCTTCTCCCCATACTTCCATAAATCTAAGTGTGATTTCCAGTCACGTGACTCTTCTATGGATTTTATTTCCTTCTTTATCCACCACTTCCCTCTACATCAAGTCTTTCCGGTCCCCAAAAGGTCTCCTGAGTGCTTCAGTTCCTATGATTCTCACTTCTCAATTTCCCTTCCAACACCATCAAAGTTACCTCCTCCGCTGCTAAAAATCAATTTACGCTCTCTCACTGACCTTATTATAACAATTACTCACAAAACCAAGCCAATGTCGCAAAATAAAGACTCCCAATACTACAAGCAAGCCCTGGAGGAGTACCAGGAACTCTCCAAAGAGGACGAAGATGAATGGGACTCCAGAATAGATAAAACCGGGTGTTACGTGGAAAATATGGCACTACAGTTGTGTCACGCGGAAACCAACGATTGGCGACAATGTATGGCTGAAATGGCCCTTTTCCGTGAATGCTGGCAGAATAAAGGGAACAGCGACCGCGTTTCCACCGTAGACAGAAAGTGACAACTCATAGTGCCCTACTATAGACCTTTTTTTTAACTCGCGATATTGTTTGTTCATATTGTTTAAATTTAAGAAGCCAAAGATGACTTTTGGAAATTTGGTAAGCTAATCACTGACCCAGGGACGTGAACGTTTCTTAAAACTTCATGAGCGGGGTCAAAAAGAAGAAGGCCAGACAGAAAACGCTGCAGAATCTCAAAGGTGCATTACAAGGGCTTTTACAGAGTCCCAAAAACCGATCAAAAGTCGTTTCTGATCCACCTTCTCAACGACAATCAGTTGCATCACGCGAACAGACTGCTCCCGTCTTTCACGAAGAACAGCGTAACGATGCGCGGGATTCTGTGCCCTCGAACGAAATCGTGTACGTGATGTCCAAAGAGGCCCAATTGATACCGAAACTAACAGACGAACAAGTTCTGGAACGACACAAGCGAGCAGACGAAAACATGAAGCGCGCCTGGTTGCACTTGATCGAGAAATACGAGTCTATTGAAGACCAAGGCGATGTTGTGGATCTCACGACTGGCGAGATCATAGAAGATAACGGACATGTCAGAGGACTCAGTGCTCAGCATGGCTCTACTGCAAGTAATGGTACCGATTCCAACTATGTAAGCGTACTGAGTGACCTCATCGAGATCGACAATACTGCTACGAACATATGGAATGAGAACGAGAACGAGCACGAGGACGAGAATGACGACATATACAACAATTACAATGGCGAAAGTGAATGCGATAGTGACACAAGTCCAATTCCTGAACCAGATTGATGTCTATACTCATGTCTCACACTTTTATTTGAACTTTCCAGCATTTTCTAAAAAATGACAGCACCTGGGTGATTGAAAAATATTTAAAGCGTGCTGGTGCTCCAGAGGAAGAACCCGATTTCAGGTTGGGAAGGAATTCTTCGACAACAACGGATCATTCACAAATTCCAGAAATGACAAACTCAAAGGTTTTTCTCGACGTCTCAATCGGTGGCGTTCCCAAGGGACGTCTGGTGTTCGAATTATTTAACGATGTGGTACCCAAGACTGCTGAAAACTTCTACAAACTGTGTGAGGGCCAGTCTGGATTCGCTAAGAGCAGACCTGATGTGCCATTGAGCTACAAGGGCTCAATATTCCATCGTGTCATCAAGGGTTTCATGTTGCAATTTGGGGACTTTACAAATTTTAACGGAACCGGAGGAGAGTCGATCTATGGCGAAAAATTTGAAGACGAGAACTTCTCCCTCAAACATGACAAACCATTCTTTTTGTCCATGGCCAATGCAGGTCCCAATACCAATGGATCGCAGGCATTTTTGACCTGTGTTCCTACCCCTCATTTGGACGGCAAACATGTGGTTTTTGGTGAACTGATCCAGGGAAAAAGGCTTGCGCGCACAATCGAGAACATTGCCACGGACTCTGGAGACAAGCCCGAAAAGGACGTCAGGATCGACGATTGCGGTGTCCTTCCTACGGACTACGTCGTTCCAGCAGACGCAGAACAGACCCCTACGGACCAGTACGGCGACAACTACGAGGAAACGCTGGCCGACGACTCGAAGGTCGACGTCGCGGACGTGGACTCTGTTCTAAAAGCTGTGAACGCTGTGAAGGAGATTGGCACTACATTATTCAAAGCCCAAGAGTATAAGGTTGCCCTTTTGAAATACGAAAAGGCCTCCTCCATGCTCAAGCAATTTTTCCCTAATGACTTGAGTGCGGAAAAAACGCGCGCTGTCGACCAGTTGCGCGTTTCACTGTTTTTGAATATTGCACTTTGCGCATTGAAGAGCGGAGACTCTCAAAACGCTCTTACAGCTGCTACCGAAGTCGTCCACGACTCCGCTGCAGACGACAAGAGTAAAGCCAAAGCATTGTATCGCCGTGGTTTGGCCTACTACCACTTGAAGGATGCCGAAATGGCCCTTACGGATCTTGAATTCGCTACCACCTACCAGCAGAACGACGCTGCGATTCTCAAGGCCATCACAGACGCCAGAAAGCTAAAAAAAGAACAGGTTGCCAAACAGAAAAAGGCTTTCTCAAAAATGTTCTCTTAGATAAAGCGAAAGCAGAAGAATGGAAAGAAAAATACACAAAGTGGCAAATTCAAAAAATCGAGCACCTTTCAAGCTCCATACTGATGTGTTTTATCGACCCTACGAGTTCTCAATCGCGTCATAAAACTGACTGTCGTTGTATTCAGTTACTGGTGTCTTCTTGATTTCTATCTAGTTCTTGCTGATCTCTAACGTTACCCGCCCTTATTTCAATATCGAAAAATTTTAATGGTGGCAAATTAGCTGAAAAACAGAGACAAGTCTCGTAAATACACTTGAACATAGCTAAAATTCGAAGCATTGCACACTTCACGCCTACGATAGGAGCGCCATACACTATTGTTTATTGTGCGCCGGTCTTCTTTCACCATATTTGCATTTGAAGAGCTCGTCGCGGCCTTTGTTCCCTCGTTTTAAAGGGATCATATTTGAGGTTTCTAGAATCGACAGGTTTCGAGTAAGACAAACCTCCAGTGAGTGAGCTTTTAGCAGCAGTTCATATCCAGAGTTCTGTGTTGGAAAAACGACTATCCTATTAGTACGAAAAGTGCAATCTTTGGAATTTGTTGGTATCGTCAAACAGCGTCCAGCTTTTTTCCTGTCATAAATCCATCTTATTGTGCGAAAGACAAGGGCCAGGTACCAATTGTCACAACAAGAAAAGAGACATCCATTATTACAAGGAGCTAGCACATTTCATTTTCATCAACGAAACAGGTTTGCACTTCTTACCACACATCCCAGCATCTAATAGGCTCAGATATTAACTTATCGAGCTTCACAGTACCAGTATAAAAAAAAAGAACTAAAGAAACAAAGACAAAAAGGCTTCACCGCTTGAAAAAGACCCAAAAAAATAATACATTCCAGCTGGACACTCAATCTAGAGACATTTTTTGCTTAATTTGCCTACTATTACTACTACTATCATTACTACTGCATACTGATAATGGTCGAATTTCCATATTCCAGCGCTCCGCTACGGACGGTTAAAGAAGTACAGTTCGGTATTTTTTCACCAGAAGAAGTGCGGGCTATCAGTGTCGCCAAAGTGGAATTTCCAGAAACTATGGATGAAACCCAAATGCGGGCCAAAATCGGTGGTTTGAATGACCCACGTCTTGGTTCTATCGACCGTAGTTTCAAATGTCAAACGTGTGGTGAGGGCATGAACGATTGCCCAGGTCATTTTGGCCACATCGAACTGGCAAAGCCCGTTTTCCATATCGGTTATATCTCTAAGATTAAAAAGGTCTGCGAGTGTGTATGCATGCACTGCGGTAAACTTCTACTCGATGAACATAGTGAGTTGATGAGGCAAGCAATCAAAATCAAGGACCCCAAGCGGAGGTTCAATGCTGTCTGGTCTCTATGTAAGGCCAAGATGGTGTGTGATACCGAAGTTCCATCTGACGATGATCCTACTCAATATGTCTCCAGAGGTGGTTGCGGTAACACTCAGCCTAGCATAAGGAAAGATGGTCTTTCGTTGGTCGGTACGTGGAAAAAGGATAAAGGTGCCGACGATGCCGATCAGCCCGAAAGACGTATCATCTCCGCTGACGAAGTTCTCAATGTTTTCAAGCATATATCACCAGAAGACTCCACACGGTTGGGATTTAATGAAGATTTCGCTCGTCCTGAATGGATGATCTTGACGGTGTTACCGGTTCCTCCTCCTCCTGTGCGTCCATCTATTTCTTTCAACGAGACTCAAAGAGGTGAAGACGATTTGACTTACAAGCTCGGTGATATTTTGAAAGCAAATATCAATGTGCAACGACTTGAAATTAATGGGTCCCCGCAGCATGTTATTCAAGAATCGGAATCGCTTCTGCAGTTCCATGTTGCTACGTATATGGACAATGATATAGCGGGACAGCCTCAAGCGCTGCAGAAATCCGGCCGTCCTATCAAATCTATTCGTGCCCGTTTGAAGGGTAAAGAAGGGCGTATTAGAGGTAATTTAATGGGTAAGCGTGTTGATTTTTCTGCACGTACCGTCATTTCTGGTGATCCAAACTTGGATCTGGACCAGGTGGGTGTACCAAAGTCAATTGCCAGAACTTTGACCTATCCAGAGGTTGTGACACCATACAATATCGACCGCCTAACACAATTGGTGCGGAATGGACCTAATGAGCACCCGGGTGCAAAATATGTCATTCGTGACAATGGTGATCGTATAGATCTAAGATACAGCAAAAGGGCTGGTGACATTCAACTGCAATATGGATGGAAGGTTGAACGGCATATTATAGACGACGATCCCGTTCTTTTCAATCGTCAACCCTCCCTACACAAAATGTCTATGATGGCCCACAGAGTTAAGGTTATGCCTTATTCTACTTTTAGATTGAACTTATCGGTCACCTCACCATACAATGCCGATTTCGACGGTGACGAAATGAATTTGCACGTTCCACAATCGGAGGAGACTAGGGCTGAACTGTCACAGCTTTGCGCAGTGCCGCAGCAAATTGTGTCCGCTCAATCAAACAAACCTTGTATGGGCATTGTTCAAGATACCCTTTGTGGTGTCCGGAAAATGACACTGAGAGATACTTTCATTGAACTTGACCAAGTTCTCAATATGCTATATTGGATCCCAGATTGGGACGGAGTTATACCCACTCCAACAATTCTAAAACCTAAGCCTCTATGGTCTGGTAAGCAAATCTTATCTATCGCTATCCCCAGTGGTATCCACTTACAGAGATTCGACGAAGGTACAACACTTTTGTCACCTAAAGACAACGGGATGTTGATCATTGACGGTCAAATTATTTTTGGGGTTGTAGACAAAAAGACGGTTGGGTCTTCAAGCGGCGGTTTAATCCACGTTGTAACGAGAGAGAAGGGTCCCAAAATTTGTGCCAGACTTTTCAGTAACCTCCAAAAAGTGGTCAACTTCTGGTTGCTTCACAACGGGTTCTCAATCGGTATAGGTGATACTATTGCAGATGAAAAGTCCATGAGAGAGATCACGGATGCCATCATGGTTGCAAAGAGAAAGGTAGAAGAGGTGACAAAGGAGGCGCAGGCAAATTTGCTGACTGCGAAGCACGGGATGACGCTACGTGAATCGTTCGAAGATAATGTGGTGCGTTATTTAAACGAGGCAAGAGACAAAGCAGGTCGATCAGCGGAAGTGAATTTAAAGGATTTGAATAACGTCAAGCAGATGGTAAGTGCAGGCTCAAAAGGTTCATTTATTAATATCGCTCAGATGTCTGCTTGCGTTGGCCAACAGTCCGTCGAGGGTAAACGTATTGCGTTTGGATTTGCCGATCGGACGCTACCTCACTTTTCTAAGGACGACTATTCTCCTGAATCTAAAGGTTTTGTTGAAAATTCGTACCTAAGAGGGCTCACTCCTCAAGAATTTTTCTTTCACGCCATGGGTGGACGTGAAGGTCTGATTGACACAGCTGTGAAGACTGCAGAAACTGGTTATATTCAACGTCGTTTGGTTAAAGCTCTAGAAGACATCATGGTGCATTATGATGGTACGACTAGAAACTCTTTGGGTAACGTAATCCAGTTTGTCTACGGAGAAGATGGAATGGACGCTGCACACATTGAGAAGCAATCAATTGATAGTATCGCTGCGTCCGATGCTGCCTTCGACCGGAGATACAGGATCGATCTGCTGAACCCCAAGCACGCTCTAGACCCTTCATTATTGGAGTCAGGATCAGAAATTATTGGTGATTTGAAGCTTCAGGCTCTTTTGGATGAAGAATACAGACAATTACTAGAAGACAGGGCGTTCTTGAGAAAGATTTTCGTGGATGGTGAACAGAATTGGCCGCTCCCGGTAAACATTAGACGTATCATCCAAAATGCCCAGCAGACCTTCCGTATCGAACACTCAAAGGCCACCGATCTAACCATCCTTGATGTTATCTTTGGGGTCAGAGATCTACAAGAAAGGCTGCTCGTATTGCGTGGTAAAAGCCAGCTTCTACAAGAAGCTCAAAAGAATGCCGTAACCTTATTCTGTTGTCTCTTGCGGTCTCGATTGGCTTCCCGCAGAGTCATTCAAGAGTACAGACTAACCAAACAAACTTTTGATTGGGTGATGAATAATATTGAAGCTCAGTTTTTGAGGTCGATTGTTCACCCTGGTGAAATGGTGGGTGTGCTTGCAGCGCAGTCCATTGGTGAACCCGCGACTCAGATGACATTGAACACTTTCCATTTTGCAGGTGTCGCTTCGAAGAAGGTTACCTCAGGTGTTCCCCGTTTGAAGGAAATTTTGAATGTGGCAAAAACTATGAAAACTCCTTCTCTCACAGTCTATCTCGAGGGGGACTACGCCGCTGACCAGGAGAAGGCCAAGCTGATCAGATCCGCAATTGAGCACACGACGTTGAAAAGTGTTACAGTTGCGTCTGAAATTTACTACGATCCTGATCCACGCTCCACTGTGATTGAGGACGATGAAGAAATTATCCAGCTTCATTTCTCGCTGATGGACGAGGAAACAGAGCAGTCTTTAGACCATCAGTCGCCATGGTTACTACGTCTTGAATTAGACCGTGCAGCCATGAACGACAAAGACTTGACTATGGGTCAAGTCGGAGAAAAAATAAAGGAAACTTTTAAGAACGATCTCTTCGTCATCTGGTCTGAAGATAACGCCGAAAAATTAGTCATTCGTTGTCGTGTTGTTCGTGATCCTAAGACTCTTGATTCCGAGGCGGAAGCTGAGGAAGATCATATGTTGAAGAGAATTGAAAATACCATGCTGGAAAGTATCACGTTGCGAGGTGTTGAAGACATCACTCGTGTCGTCATGATGAAATACGATCGTAAAACGCCCAGTCCAACAGGTGAATACCACAAGGTCCCCGAGTGGGTTTTGGAGACAGATGGTGTAAATCTTGCCGAAGTCATGAGTGTGCCTGGTGTTGATTCATCTCGTATCTACACAAACTCCTTCATCGATATTATGAACGTATTGGGAATTGAGGCAGGTCGTGCTGCACTGTACAAGGAGGTCTACAACGTTATTGCATCCGATGGTTCTTACGTTAACTACCGTCACATGGCATTACTGGTTGATGTTATGACGTCTCAAGGTTTCTTAATGTCTGTTACTCGTCATGGGTTCAATAGGTCTGACACTGGTGCCCTCATGAGATGTTCTTTTGAAGAGACGGTTGAGATTTTATTTGAAGCTGGTGCTGCTGCAGAACTCGACGACTGCCGAGGTGTATCTGAGAATGTTCTACTGGGTCAAGTCGCCCCTATTGGTACAGGCGCTTTCGATGTCATGATCGATGAAGACTCTTTGGTCAAATTCATGCCCGAACAGAAAACCAGCGAGATTGCCGATGGTCAAGATGGTTCTAGAACTCCTTATAACAATGAAAGTGGTTTGGTCAATGCCGACGTTGATGTCAAAGATGAGCTCATGTTCTCGCCTATGGTCGATTCAGGCTCTACAGATGCTATGTCCGGAGGCTTTACAGCGTACGGGGGAGCAGATTACGGCGGTGCGTCATCTCCGTTCAGCGGATACGGCGATGGCCCCTCATCACCTGGATTTGGAGGAGTTGCCTCTCCCGGATTTTCTCCTTCTTCCCCAGCCTATTCCCCAACTTCGCCAAGCTACAGCCCAACTTCTCCCAGCTACAGCCCAACCTCACCATCTTACTCCCCAACATCGCCATCATACTCACCAACGTCGCCAAGTTACAGTCCGACGTCACCATCCTACTCGCCTACTTCACCATCCTACTCACCAACGTCCCCAAGCTATAGCCCAACCTCACCATCTTACTCCCCAACATCGCCATCATACTCACCAACGTCGCCAAGTTACAGTCCGACGTCACCATCCTACTCGCCTACTTCACCATCCTACTCCCCAACTTCGCCAATCTACAGCCCAACTTCTCCCAGCTACAGCCCAACTTCTCCCAGCTACAGCCCAACTTCTCCCAGCTACAGCCCAACCTCCCCATCTTACTCCCCAACATCGCCATCATACTCACCAACGTCGCCAAGCTACAGCCCAACATCACCAAGCTACAGTCCTACTTCACCATCTTACTCTCCTACTTCACCTTCCTACTCTCCTACTTCACCAAGCTACAGCCCAGGTTCACCTTCATATTCACCTAACTCTCCTAAGGACGATGACAGCAATGGCGATAATACTAATAATAATTCTCAATGAGCTACTGATAACAGGTTATTCGGCACATGCTCATGGTGCTTTATTTGGCAAAAAGACTTGTTTTCTCAAACCCTGTTATATACCGAAAGCCTTCAGAACCCTATCCTTTTGGACGTTCTCAGGTCTACAGAAAGCAGATCAACGATATCGAAATGTAAATATTGTAATGTTTTTGAAATGAAATCATCTCGGTCCCTTAAATGACTTTCTTGGATATGAGGCCCTTGAAAATGTCGAACGTATTTCCATCTGGTTGTAAATGATATAGATTTCCGGTGAACTGGGTATTCGTCCCAGGGGTTAGTTCCTTAGCGATGAGGAGACCGTAATCCTTTGTTATCCCAACTAGTTTGGCACGAACGTTGTGATGGTCAGTGAGCGTTACGATTTGGTCTGTATGTAGCCAAAGCTTGTAATATTCTGATAACATGCTATCTGCTCCATAATTGATGAATTTCTTGATTATCTGATCCAAATTGTTCATGTAAAGGGCCTGTAGTTTTTCGACCTCGACTTCAGGTAGTAGAGGCATTTGCAAGTGTTCTCGCTCTTTATTCAAAATTCCGATCCACGAGTTTAGCGAAGTGGTTGGTCCATCGTGAGAGACATTGAGACCACATCCAAGTAGCAAAGAGTATTGGTTGTTGATAAAATTGGTGTTCACTAAAAGACCGGAAATTTTGACGTATGCCGGTTCCAGCTCACTTAATGGCACTTTACCCCCCTCAAGACCCTTGCTAGTCAAGCGAAGATTTTTCGAACTGTAGTAATCTGGCTTCATTGCATACAAATCGTTCGGCCACTTTATTCTGACAGGCATGTCCTCGTATCCCGGTGCATATGCCAAAATTGCTTTACAATATGCCAGCATGGCGAGATATTGAACGAAAACAACCGAGACCGGTGCACCAGTCACCGGAGACTTCAAAGGAAGATTCACACAGGCTGTTGAAGCAGATACGCCTTTTGGATTAATCCATACATTTCCTCCGCGCCCCCGACCAGAGACTTGAATGGTTCCGACATGAAGGGTAGAAGTAGCTGGGAAAAGGCTTAGTAGCTTTTTGTTATTATTGAGCAGAGCACTCGAAGAGGTAATGATCTCGCCATACATCAACAAGGATCCTACATCGGTGGTTGGCCTCAAATATTGGAAATACTTCTTAATGTCGAAATTTGGAGTCAAGTTTGCAGGAGCGCAGGGCTCCGCCGTAGTCGCAAGCACAATAGTTTTAGAAACCTCGTCCGGTTCTTGATCTATAAGTTCGCTGCTCGCAAGGTCATATTTGTCGAATCCTTTGTAAACGCGAAAAATGTCAGTTTCTCCTTCAAGTACTGTGACGCCGTTTACCAACGAAACATCACTTGCTTCCTTCAAATTGTCCTCAAATGCAGCCAGAAGTTCCGGTTTGTTGGGTGAAACCACAAGCAGCGGTGTTAAACTTGGAGCTGTCCCGTTTGCAAACTCATTGTTGCAATGCAATCCTACTTTGGTAAGGGCGTCTTTCATGAACTTTAATCTGCTGTCTTCGTATTCCATCAAGACGTTCACCACGGATGAATTATAATCGCCATCATGAGCTCTTTGCAAAAGTTTGGGAACGTATTCGGGGTGAGGTCCCGTTAATAGAGCTTTCCCTTTGCCATAATGACATAAAACTGCCGCTGCTCCAAGAGTTGCAGGGTCTTGAGAAAACGGAACGTCCAAAGGCTCAGTGTAGCTTGCCAGTACCTCCACATTGTCGTATTTTTCAGCGTCTGCAAAGACACAGCCACCGTTGTAATACGTTTTGAATTCTTCTCCGTTGGGAAGTCTTAATTGCGCCGCACGGGCTCCTGCCTCGCTGTTGTACTTAAAACCATGGAATGCTGGCCCTCTACCAACACCAGGGAAAAATTTCAGATCTCTAGCACCAGTGACTTCGAGCAATGGGTCGTGTACCGCAAATTCGACCCGGTCAGTTGCGAAATACCCTCCAGCACAGAATCCGATAAATGAACCGCCTTGCTTTGACACAAACTTCTTGATTTGTGGCATGACGGAAGCGCATTCTTTCGTGTATGGCAAATCAGCTCCACCTGGAAAAACCACTGCCGAAGTTTTACCTGCCCATGGTTCGGTCTTCAGTATTCTGGCGTTAACAGTACTTACAGCGTACAGGGGTTCTAGTAAACGTCTCAAGGTCACAAGGGTATGCTTCACAGAATCTGGAGATGCCCCTGGCCCATTATATACAAGAACGTTCATCTTTGGCGCACTTCGAACTCGCGGTTTGCACAGTATATGTACAATTCAAGAGGTATATCTAGAAGTGGTTGCTAACTAAGGCTAAAATGCGAGTTTCGGCGAGCTTGAAACTTCAATATGTTCGGAAAACTGGCAGTAAGCTAACCAAAATAAAAGTAAATGAAATTGACCCTTTGTGGGTAGGTAAACAGTCTAAAGTTAGTAGTTGATGCTCTTCTCATCACTGATCTTTAAATGGTAATTGACCTAATCTTAATCCAATATCTGAAAAATAATGACGTACAAGAAGCTTTGAACTTCAAGACCTCGACCAGTAAGTCTATAATTCACGGTATTTCAGTTGATTTTCTGGTGGCATAATTGGGATGCAGAGATCTGTGCCGCGTATGCTAAATCTGGGCTTTCCAGCGAGTCCCATAACGCTATTGAGGCCGAAACCATGGACAACAACTCTACGCTCGATTTCGACGGAAAACTCTAAGTTGAAGAAGAAGATCTCTCCGATCATATCATCCATTTGGACATTACCAAATATGCTTACAATCAGTAGGATTGCTGCAGCGCCGTTGATAGGTCAATGCATAATATCCAACAATCTGGTACCTGCTTTGGGGCTCTTCACGTATTCATGCATAACAGACTTTTTAGACGGTCATCTGGCAAGACGATATAACATGAAGTCGGTTGCAGGAACGGTGTTGGACCCAATGGCTGACAAAATACTGATGCTCGTCACAACTGCATCGCTGGCTTTTCCTGGTGGGCCTCAAATTATACCAGGTCCGGTTGCAGGCCTCATAATTGGCCGTGATCTCACGCTCGGATTTAGTGCCATATACTTTCGAATAGCATCCCTGAGACACACGTATGGTAAAGTCAGTTGGAATTCGTTTTGGGACGTTTTCAAATATCCCAGCGCTGAAGTGAGACCAACACAAATCTCCAAATGGAACACCTTTTTACAAATGATATATCTTGGTTGGGCTGTCACCATGATGATGTTCGTCCAGCCGTCTTCTTCATCTTCTGAAGAAGAAGAAGAAGCGAAAGGAGTTGCTGGTTTGGTCGCAAAGGCTTTCGCATATATGGGTTATGTGGTCGGGGTCACAACTATTCTTAGTGGCGGCTCCTACATATTCAGTAAAAACGCTGTAAAGTACCTCAACAAATTGAAATGACAAAACTGGATTTGGAAAGACGCCAAAAACACAACGAGAATGCCATTCGTGGTGTTTTCAACGACTGCCGCACTAGCATCTTATAGCATTGCACATAGACACGTATTTACAAAACTTTTTATCGGGAAAAGGAATGCATCTGATTGGGATGTTATTATATGTACAATTTAAATTTAAAGTCATCAACGGCTGAAGGTAATGTCGTCGATTCTTAGTATAGATTTGACACATTCCGATGCCAAAGTGATTGCACTTGTGCTTACCAGAACCGGTTGTAAGACATGCTCGTCAAAAGTGTTCGTAGTGCCCGATCTGCGAATGGAAATGCCGGCATTTTTTTCACCGTTTTCATGCAGCGTGCGGAGTTCAGTAACAACTTTGATGCTGTGGAGACCGGCATTTTCAGCCAGCGTTGTGGGAATGACTTCAAGTGCAGAGGCAAATTCTTGCCACACGAAGGCTTCCACGCCTTGGAGAGCTCTTGCCTCTCTTGTTAAAGTACGCGATGCCTCAATTTCGGGCGCACCACCACCTGCAATCAATGCTCTTTCCTTGACCAAACAGCGAATCACGCACAATGCATCGTGCAGAGATCTCTCGGTTTCATCCAATATAACATTGTTAGCACCACGAATAACTACGGACACTGTTGGACTAGTAGTAGTAGATTTGACGCCCGTGATTTTTACGATCTTCGACCCATCGCTGTCGATTTCCTCCACAAGGTCAGCTGAGCCAAGACGGTCCTCGCTGAAAAATTCTGGGTCCGAAATAGGCTTGCAGTTTAGACTCTTTGACAAAAATTCTATTTCGTCTCTTTCCACATCTTTGATGACCAAAATTCCCAATTTGGATAGGAAATGAAGGGCGAGATCGTTGACGGCATCTCTCAAAATGGATTTCTGAATCAGTAAGACGTTACACTTGGCCTTTTTAATCTTTTTGCAAATGTTTAACAGGTATGCACGTTCTTCTTTTAGGATCTTATCCATCTGTCTATAGTCGTTGACCACGATGTTGTTTTCGGTGTCTGGTTTAGGAGGAGAGATTTGGAATTGCACAAGACCTATGCGGGCTTTCTCGATTCTGGTGGGACCGCCGGCAGTTTTCACCACGTTTTGAGTGAGCACCACACCGTCGACCATCTCTGTGTCGTCTATGGTGCCTCCAACCTTTTTGATCAAACGTATATCGGATAAATCGACGTTAGTGCTTGCATCATTGGTGATACTCAACACACAGTCCACTGCAAGTGGTGCCAGGAAAGACGAATGCTGTGACACGATCTTCGAGCTTAGGGATGTCGCTGCTGCACGAACCAATGCTTGTTTGTCCGAAAGCGAGATCTTTTGGGACATCTCCAGCAAAATCTCCACGCATCTTTTGGCGGCTGTCTGGAACGATTCTGCAATGATTGTTGGGTGAACACCCTTGCTGAGCAGTTTTTCGGCGGCCCCCAGCAATGCACCGGTCAGAATCACCACCGAAGTCGTACCGTCGCCTGCCTCTGTGTCCTGAGCAGCCGAAACTTCCACCAGCATTTTCGCCACAGGATGCAAGATGGCCATTTGTTTCAGGATGGTGTGGCCATCGTTGGAGATAATCACCTCTCCGCGGGATGTCTTAATCATTTTATCCATGCCTTTGGGTCCCAAAGACGTGCGAATTGCGTCTGCTACCGCGCGTGCGGCAATGATGTTGGCCTTGCGAACTTCTTGCGGTTTTTCACGATTTTGGAACGTCGAGTTGGGCGAACTTTTGGGTGCCATCTCTAAAACTCACTGCAGATATGAAACGTCACACGAAGAACCAATTGGAGCGTAATCGGACGTATCTGGTCTTGGTTTTGTAGTTGTTCTTCTCTCTTAAAAGTGGCAAATTTTTCAGATTTTGATTCAAATTCGAGCTTCGTTCATGGTGATATAGTAATTGCGAAATATTATCATCAAACACGTGATATTTATTATTTTCTTTGACTTGATTGTCGCGTCACGGTAAGATAAATGGATAGAGAAGCGACAAGATAACAGGGTAGAGAATATATTTGAAAAACTAGAGTAATTCATAATATACTATACTATTCAAATAGATGGGATGAGATGAGATGAGCTGAGCTAGAAGAGATCAACACCAAGAACAAGATCGAGAGTGATAAACCCTTTGATTCATAGATAGATTCCAATTGTACATTATTACTATCTTACTTGCTTTGTAAAATGGCAGGTTATGCGGAACTTAGCGAACTTCCTGTGAGCGTACAACAGGTGAAAAACTGTGCGCTTTCGAGATGGTACCATGATTTCCAAGGGCACACACCGAAGGCTGAGATCATCAAACCGCTCCCAGAGGGGTTCATTCGTTACCTAGAGGAAGACGGCATCAGATTGCCCAACGATAGCAACTTCACCAAGTCCTCGTACTACCAGGATATTGAGGAAAATGACGAAAACGAATATAGTGATTGGGAAGAAGAAGAACAACAACAAGAGGATGAGGCAGCACAAAGTGCCGGGGCGGTGGATGTAACGCATGTGACATCGGCGTTTTTAGAATTGCACGAAAAGTTGAAAAAAACGTTTCGAGAGATGGGTCCTCTGACTCCAAAACTGACGTGGTCGAGCCCCAAGGATGCAACTTGGATCCTCACCAACAACAGCTTGAAATGTCACGAAATGAACGACGTTTATCTGCTGCTCAAGGCTTCGAACCATATAACGCATGATCTAGACAGAGCATTTGATGTTTGTTTCGACCGCGATTCGCTAGTGGAAGAAAGCGCTGAGACGTTTGGTCACGAACTCATCTTGCGGAAATGGTTCGATATAAATCCGGCTCTGGAATTTCGAGTCTTTGTCAAGAACTCAAAAGTCATCGGTGTTTCCCAAAGAGATTTGAACTTTTACGACTATCTGCTGCCGTTAACAGACACTTTCAAAGATCTCATCGACGAGTTTGTGGGCGAACAGGCCAACATCAAATTCCCAGATTCTTCATATGTGTGCGACGTTTACATTCCCCGACCCTTCAAGAAAGTATGGCTCATCGATTTCAATCCTTTTTGCAGAAAGACTGATTCACTCATGTTTTCCTGGAATGAACTCATCACCCAGAGCAGTACCGCCTCAGATGAAGATTACGAACTACGCTTGGTCACAGAAAATAACGTTGCGCGCTTTGCTGGCAAAGAGCATTCCGAGAATCAGGTACCTCAAGACGTTGCAGATGCCGCTATAAATCCAGATGCGATTAAAGAGCTGGCATCTAAGTGGTCCGAACTTCTGAAAATGCAGCAAGCTGAAGATTCAAGTGATGACGAGAGTAATATTTGACAAGTTTTGATTAATAACTAAAGTAAATGCACTGAATATATGCGTTGTGGTGGTAGATAGCTTCACCATGCGAAACTCTCTTCCAAATATGTCACATCTATGCTTTGCTTCTTATCGAGGCATGCAGAAACCGAGGCACGGAAGTCAACGTTGAAGGCAGTAGGTCCACAACTGATGAATGCTAAATCTCTCGACTGCTCCGATGACTCACGGATTTCACTTGCAACCAGAACTGCCAAGTCAGGTCTGCCGTACAAAGATTGGACTTTGAGTTTTTGAAGTAGAGCACGAGCGGAGCAGCATAGGGACGTTGGTTTTGACTCGTCCATGTCCTTTCGCGTCGTACATAAGATTGTAACCTCACAGTTTTTCGACAGGAGCCAATTTATCTCGTCTTGAAACCAAGCGACATGGGCTATATCATTTACAGCCCAATACATCTTGGATCCCAGTTCAGGCACTTGAGCTTCTAAAAGATGAGCCAACTGTGCATACACAGCGGTGACACCGAGTCCCGCTGCGATACCAACCAGTTTCTTCTCAACCTTGGCCTTTTGAGGAAGGACATCACCATAGGGTCCCTCTACCATGACTCTGACTTGAATGGAGTCTTCTCCAGATTTTAGCAGTCTGTAAAGCAGCTGTTGAGTAATTCCCTTGTGAGCTTTGAATATGACTGTAATTTCGTCGCTGTTGTTGACCGAAGTGCTTAACAAGGTGAAAGGGTGTGACTGCCATTGGTAGTACCAAGGGTCGTTCCAGCTCAGAAAATAAATAAAGGCGAACGTGCCAGGTTTATACTTCAAAAACTTGGGCTTTTTGAGTGTCAGTTTCATAATCCCATTACCACAGTCCGTCAGAGTAGATTTCTGTAAACCACCGCTCAAGATTATACGGGCAATCCTCAGCACTCTGTCAAAACACAAAATACCTGCCATTGACCAAATCCAGCCCATCCAACCCAGGTCGATGCAGTGGTAGTACATGGCAATGATAAAGAAAATGTTAAAGAACTGGTGGAAGAAAAGGAATATTTCGTAGGCCATGTCTCTGATGAGTTTGGTGCTGTGGAAAATGAGGAGGGCCATTAGAGTCATCGCAGCCACTCCGTACTGCCAGTACAAGTCCATTGCCCACATCTTATACCCGCCGTCGTGCATGGACCACACTGTCCAAATAATGGAATGAATGAAAGCGAGACCAGTAGCAACGTATGCACACCACTTGTGGAAATACGAGAACGACGCATAGGACATTCCAGTCAGTGGGATAAATGGATTATTCCGAATACCAAAGAAAAAAATCAGTGGGAACAACGACATGCTCATCAGATCGGTTCTATAGCTCACCAGGGTGAGATTCATGAACCACCGGGACGAGAGATATGGATGCGGCAACTTCATCTCGTAACCGACTCCTGTGGTGATGAAAACTTGAACGATGAACACGATTACCGCGAGGGCTTGCAGCCGGGTTGCATACGGCCCAGGGAACAATTTCTGCAGTTTAGGATACTTCAAAAGCGTATTTTGAAAAAATGACGGGACCACCAGGGATCTGGACAGCCACTTGTTGGTCAATTTGAGGCCCAGGAATTTCTGGTTCAAGTTGAACGCTGTGCACACCACGATAATGGCGCTCCAGTAGAACACCAGACCCCATCCAAACCATTGACTTCTCTGGACGGAAAAAGTGTAGTCTTTGAATTTCCGGTAGTACCAGTCGAATTCCGGCTGGTCCACCCTAATTGTGGTGTTCACGGAGTGGTTCATGTCTGCCATGGTCGGGTCTCTCAAAAACTGTGTGCCGTTTTTCCAGTAACCGTACATCTCGTCCATAGTGTAGTCAAGATTGGCCTTAGACTGACACCTTCCGATAATGTGTCTAAAACCATGGTCCCTGAGCCGTTTGCTGTCAGTATTGTTGGCTATGCAGTTGGTGATCGTACCTAGCCAATTGACGTTGGAACACCGGCATTTGTATGCTTTCTTGCTCTGTCCATGCGTATTGCATCCCCAGTCGAACATTTTTTCATAATATAGACAGGCAGAGGCCAGAGACGAATCTACCAAGACCAAGCCAGAAGAGACACAGGCGAAAACGGCCACCAACAAAAATGGGAGGCCACCGATTCTCATCTGTGTATTGCAGAACTTCTAAGTGCAGCAAATGTCTTTGTTGTAAGATCGCTGTTCAACGACTCACCTCCTTCATCATCGGCCACCTTAGTCCAAGTAAATGTATACACACACTTATATAATTCTATTTGCTGTCTTCCATTTTAGTCCAGTTTCACTACAATCTGTCACCGTGAGCAGTTTACCACATTAATGCTCTGTTCGACGTCTTTATTTCTTCTCAGGGTCCCTTCCGCATCCTACACTATCGCTATGACTTTCCAGCAGATACGGCTCGAAGAGCATTTTTCAAGATTTTTCAAGACTTTTTTTTTTTTTTTTGGCAGAGCTATGCCTGCCTACCGTTCTGACAAGTAATCGAGCAAGCGGGCGGACTACAATGCTCGCGAGGTTGTTAAATCAACGCTAGCGAATAGTGCGAGAATTGGAAAAGGAAATACCGGTAATAATTAATATGGGTGTAAAATGGTTTGTTGAAGGTTAACCTTGAGTGGGAGAAGTTTTGGAGCTGGATTGTGAATATTGTGGGGTCAGGCCGAAAGTACCGGTTGTGGGGGAGAATTGCCGAATCAAAGGATTGTGTGTGTGAACATCTTTGGTTGGGTGGTTTATTGGACGAGTTTCTCAATGATAATGGTGGTTGTGATGAGAATTAATTTCTGACACCAGTGTCAGCAGGTGGATAAAGTGATATCTTGGATTGGGTCACGTGACCAGATGTAGAAACGACGTTAGGACTATTCGAGAGAACATCTGTGATGTACGCAGATTAGATTTGAGAAATGGCGAGAGGCTGGTGGTTTCTCGTGGTGCCGGACTTGCAGCAGTCACTATCGAGTTTCTCAGTTTTTGTTTTCGCAATCAACTGTTGTTTGATTAAGCTATTTTGCGCTTCTAAATGTTCAGAAGTGTCGGCCCAACTGTTCTGACATACACCAGGTAAGGTTTGCACTCCAGAGATGACGATATGTGTGTACCATGTTTTGAACCAGGTGACCAAAAGACGTGACAGAATTAATATAAAATGACATAAAAGGTAAGTTTGAAATGACAGCGTCTGAATAGAGAGGCCGTTAACAGCAGGACCACGAAAAACTCGCCAGGACGTTAGATAGCCAAAGCTTTGCACTCACATCTTCAATGGGATAGCGAAACCTTCTCACATAGCCTCGCTTCCGCGAAACAAATCCATATCGTTACCTTGCGCTTTACAACATCAAAAGTTTGGGTCGTTTCTAGTGCAAATGCACTTCAGAAGACACGGTATCGTCGCAAGTATGAACAACCGCGTACCCATCTTGATATTCTCGCACCCTAAACCAGACAAAATATTCAAACGTTTCTGTAGGCTCAACTTCGTATCACGTTTTGGCCAAGATCTGTGTGACTCTTCCTTCCATTAATATATCTTATCATCATCACACGCCTAAACCGCCTATAAAATGCTCGATGATGCAACTCAGAATATCTCCAAACACTCAGGAATTCGCTACCGCACACCCCCAATTCGAACTCTCTTCCCACGCTCATTATGTCTTCCCAATCTGAAAAGCCTTCCTGTCTGGTCATTGGTGCTGGAGGAGTAGGTGTCATCACAACCTACTCTTTATTTAACGCTGGACTGAGTGAAGTGTCACTGGTAGTCCGCTCTGATTATGATCATGTTGTGGAACATGGCTACTCAATTGATTCCTGTGACTACGGAATCGTTGAAAACTGGAAACCTCACCATTTGTTCCGTACGGCAACTGACGCTGCCAAATCTGGATATTTCTTCGATTACATTGTCGTCACTGTGAAAAATATCCCAGATGGCCCTAAAAGCGGGACAGTTCACGAAATCGTGCGTCCCGTAATATTGTCTAACCACCAAATAAACGCAGCACGTACCACCAGCGTCGTGCTAATTCAAAATGGACTGGACATCGAAAAAGAGCTCTTCGAGCATTTTGACCCAAACCACTACAAACTCGCCCTCCTTTCGGGTGTGCAACTGATTGGTTCTACAAAAGTGAGTACCGGGAAAGTGGTTCAGATCGGTCAGGATAGATTAAGCGTGTCGCCGTTCGATTCAAAAGATGAAGCTGCCCTTGAACAAGCAAAATTGTTTGCTTCCATCTACTCCAACGAAGGCCAAAATGAAGTCAAGTTTGAGAACAACGCACGTCATACGCGTTGGAAGAAACTGCTATACAATGCTGTTGTCAACACAACTACGGCACTTGCTCAACTTGATGCTACTAGATGTTTGAAGCTTTCGAAAAATGGCACAAGTACAGAGCAAAACCTGTGGGTACCTGGAATGATGGAGATCATAGCCATTGCCGCTAGTGAGGGAGTTGTCGTCGAACCCAGAGAAATGGATTTCTTTCTCAATTTCACGAAGACTTACATCTATAAACCGTCTATGTGTGTCGATTATGAAAAAGGTCAGCTTATGGAACTCGAAGTCATTCTTGGTAATCCTTTGAAGATAGCCGAGAAGAACGGGGTTCCCGCTCCCACTTTGTTTGTTATCTACCAATTAATGACAATATTACAGGGAAAGACCAAAGAACGTCGGGGTCTGATTCGCTTCAACGAGACAACTAAAGAAGTCGAAACTGTTGTCGAATAATCGTCAAGTTCGGCTCATAAAAACTCTTCAACTCCGCTAAAGGTTTCCCAATGATTGAAAGCACCTCACTTTTTGACTTGGCAGTAATATCTTGATAATATTTTTGTGACGCTGACAGATGTCATCAGAAAATGCATTGCACAACAACCCAAGAATACGATCACCATCAAGATTTAGTCTGATAGAGATATCCTCAGGCTTGGAACTACAAAAACCTCGACGATGAAAGTGGATATCTTGCTTTTCCCAATTTTGGTTTCTCGGCTTGTAAGGGCGGTATCTGATGTCTTCAAGTCAGAGCCTTATGTTGCATGTTCTTCACATGAACACTGTCCTGAAGAATGGCCCTGCTGCTCGCAATATGGACAATGTGGATACGGTCCTCTTTGCATGGGAGGTTGCGACCCACGCTTTTCACATAGCTATGAAAGCTGCGCCGCTATTCCTGCGATGTATCCACAAGCAATTCCATCGTACATAGCACTGGGAGGTGCCTTGGTGGAACCACATGAGGATAGCCTGAACTTTTTACCCACTATTGATGCAGTATTCGACCTACCGGAGTATGCTGTTCTGGAAGACAAACTTGATAAGCTGGAGGATAAACTGAGCGAGCGAGGTTTTTTACACTACTCTAGGTCTTCTGATATGGATGTGGATTCAAATCTTTTCGATTTTTTGTACAGCGGGTTCGTGAAGGTAAACAGTTCTCACGAAGACTCCGCTCTTGTGCTAGGCATGCCTCCTGATACCACGGGTAGTCTAGTATCCTCATCCAAGTCCTTTCTATATGGAAAGGTCTCAGTGGAAATGAAGGTCGCTAGGGGAAAAGGTGTTGTTTCAGCCATGGTTCTGATGTCTGCGGTAAAAGATGAGGTTGATTTCGAATTTTTGGGCGGAGAACTTGATAGTGCACAATCCAATTTTTACCACCGCGGTGAGCTCATCCATACTCGTATGCAAAAGTCACGGATTTGGCCCGACGGCCACGATCAATATCACCGATATGAATTTGATTGGAACGAAGATCGGATAAACTGGTTGATCGACGGATCAGTTGTGCGGACTCTTCACCGAATGGATACTTACGATCCCGTCACAGGTGTCTACAAGTACCCCTCGACGCCTATGCGACTTGAAATCGCCGTATGGCCTGGTGGTGTGGAATCGAATCATCCAGGGACTGTCATGTGGGCTGGTGGACTTATCGACTGGACTAATGCCATCGACATCGTTCAAAATGGCCAATTCGAGCTACTCGTTAAAAATATTCAGGTAACGCCCTACGTGAATGCGCTATTGCCATTAGAATTGGATAGCGTGGGTAGCATGGGATCTAGTAGTGATGACTTCTATTACGTTTACGATCCCGCCTGTGACACTTATGTCCGAGGAGAAAGATCACAGGGGGACCAGAACCGTAAAGAAAGGACAACCACCAACGAGGGGACCTTACATGAAGGCTACCACACAACCATGGCCGGCAGCGTCGTCAGTACACAGAAAAATACTTTGACAACGACAAATTCAAATGTCACCCGTCTTGAAAACGTTGCACCCCCGTTCCAACGACTCAACTTGATCTTCAGATTGCGCGGCTGGCTTGGACAGTGATATGATAAACCAAAACGAATGGTGCTCTGGGGTCGGCCTGTTCTCAACAACTTTTTTTACAATTTGTCGTAGAAGAAAGCTTGAAAGAGCTCAGAACACCTGGAAAAATCCCCAAGGGCGACCACAACTCTCCACGACTATATCCATCACTTATACACCTTCTTTCATCAGTTTATCGTTGCAGCTCTTATGTGTCGTGGATTTTACTCTGCCTTTCATCTGTCATTGATAGACCGGACTCGAGTACTTCACTCTAATTTCGATTCCGTCGTTCGATGTGAGCTATAAAAAGTTTTTATATAGAGGCCTATAAATTTAACACGATTCCCCTTTACCAACTGATCAACAAACTCGAAACTGGCTTCAAACTGGGTACAATTCGCGTTTTGTGGGGCATTGCTGGACTAGATTGGTGTTTTTTGCGAATATAACGTGGTGAACAGCCTTTTTCAGCTCTTTCTGGCGTGTTCAAACATCCAATTGCGGTTGTTTTTGGTGCAGTTTTCATAAAGATACAAACAGTTTGGAAAGATGAAGATGCTTACGAAATTCGAATCGAAGTCCACCAGGGCAAAGGGGTTGGCATTCCACCCATCGAGACCATGGGTTCTGGTGGCGCTTTTCTCGTCATCCATTCAACTGTGGGACTACCGGATGGGGACTCTGTTGCACAAGTTCGAGGACCACGAAGGTCCTGTCAGAGGAATTGATTTCCATCCCACGCAGCCGCTTTTCGTGTCTGCTGGTGACGACTACACAATCAAAGTATGGTCACTGGACACCAAGAAATGCCTGTTTACCTTGAATGGCCACTTGGACTACGTCAGGACCGTCTTTTTCCATCGCGAGCTGCCATGGATAATTTCTGCCTCGGACGATAATACCATCCGTATCTGGAACTGGCAAAACCGTAAAGAAATTGCGTGTTTAGCCGGCCACAGTCATTTCGTGATGTGCGCCGATTTCCATCCTAAAGAAGATTTGGTTGTTTCTGCATCGCTTGACGAAACGGTAAGAGTTTGGGACATTTCCGGCTTGCGTAAAAGACATTCGGCACCTAGCTCGTTCTCTCTAGAAGAACAAATGATTTCGCAACAGAATCTGCTCGAGGGCGGCTTTGGGGACTGTGTGGTGAAGTTCATTCTCGAAGGTCACTCTCGTGGTGTCAACTGGGCAAGTTTTCACCCAACGTTGCCATTGATCGTGTCTGGTGGCGATGATCGTCAGGTCAAGCTCTGGAGAATGAGCTCTACCAAAGCCTGGGAGGTTGACACTTGCAGAGGTCATACCAACAACGTCGATAGTGTAATCTTTCACCCACATCAAAATCTCATCATCTCGGTTGGTGAGGACAAAACTATTCGCGTTTGGGATCTTGACAAAAGAACACCTGTCAAACAGTTCAAAAGAGAGCACGACCGGTTCTGGCTTGCTAGGGCTCATCCTAACATTAACCTCTTCGGTGCTGCGCACGACTCAGGGATCATGGTTTTCAAACTGGACCGGGAAAGACCTTGTAGTGTGATTAACCAGAATCAATTGATCTTTGTTAACAAAGAAAAGCAGGTTCAAACCTTCGACTACCAGAAAAAAATTTCCTCTTTGCCATACGCATCTTTGAAGAAGATTGGCCACACTTGGAATGCGTTCAAAAGCATATCCTACAGCCCATCCCAGCACTCGGTCTTGGTCAACTGTTCGGACAATCAAAGCGAAAAGTTTGCTCTTTGCGTTTTGCCTAAGAAGGCCACGGGTGCTGTGGAGCCAACTTCTGTTCTAGAAGATACTGGATCTTTCCCAACCTTCGTTGCTCGCAATAGATTTGTCGTTTACAACAGTTCTAGTTCATCTTTGGAAGTCCGCGGCTTGGATAACAAGATTACAAAAACCATCAAAATTGATAATGACAGTACCGTGAAAGATCTTGTTTATGCGGGTCCTGGCTCTGTGCTTATATTGAAGTCAAAATCAGTAGTGGTGTTTGATGTTCAGCAGACTAGAAAGGTGGCTGAGGTTACTCTTAAGAATGTGAAGTATGTGAGCTGGTCTCTCGACGGTCAATATATTGCCCTTATGAGCAAGCACACAATAACAATTGTGACAAAAAACCTCGAGGTTATCACATCAATGCATGAAACCATTCGCATCAAGAGTGCAGCGTGGGATGAAAGTGGCGTTTTGATCTATTCGACATTAAACCACATCAAATACACTCTCCTCAATGGAGACAACGGGATTATCAAAACTCTCGACAATACCCTCTACATCAATAAAGTTCAGGGAAAGCTCGTGTATGCTTTGAACCGTGAAGGCGAAGTGGAGATTATCACGATTGATCCTACCGAATACCGGTTCAAAAAGGCTCTTGTCAATAAAAACTTCCCGGAAGTGTTGCGCATAATTCAAAATTCCAACTTGGTTGGCCAGAATATCATTTCTTACTTACAGAAAGCTGGCTTCCCTGATATTGCACTTCAATTCGTACAGGACCCACAAACAAGATTCGACCTCGCCCTTGAATCTGGCGATTTGAACATTGCTCAAGAAGAGGCTCAAAAACTCAACACCAGTATTACCTGGGAGCAGCTTGGTCAAGCTGCCTTGAATCAAGGTAAACTTGAACTCGTAGAACAAGTTTATCAAAATCAGAAGAGCTTTGACAAGCTCTCGTTTCTATACTTGATATCGGGTGACCTAACCAAGCTATCTAAGATGGAAAGCATTGCTGAACACAGAGGAGATATTTCAAGTGTCATCCTCAACACCGTCTACAACAAATTCAATGAAAAGAGAGGGCAGGTTTTTGCCGAAGCCGGTTCATTACCGCTAGCCTACGCTATAGCCAAGGCAAACAACCAGGACGATAAAGCTGCTCAAATCCTGGAGACCGCAGGTGTCAGCGAAGAGGACGTGACTCTTCCAGACCAATTCACTTCGACAACTCACTACAAATCCCCAGTGATATCAGAACCAATAAAGGAATGGCCTTTGGAGAAAGCCGAACCTTCGTTTTTCGAAAAAGCTCTTGCCGGTGGAATGGAAGACCTGACTGTACAGGACGAAGCTTTGGTCGAAGACATTCAGTCCAACGGCAATGCATTTGCAGCCGAACAAGGTGCTTTCTCGGACGAGGAAGTGGTTGCAGAAGATGATGGAGGTTGGGATATAGATGGAGAAGAGCTCGAGCTTGAGATTGAGGAGCCAGAAAACGAGACTAAGGAGCAGCAAGCTATTGTTGCCCCAAGTGACGAAAACGAGATCACGCAATGGACAAAGAACTCCAAACTGCCATACGTGTTAATCGCTGCCGGTGCATTTGAAGCTGCAGCGCAGGCGTTGAACAAACAGGCAGGCTTGGTCAATTTTGAGCCGCTAAGACCTCGCTTCCATGAGATTTACGAGAGTTGCAGAACGTACATGTCTGCGACACCCACTGATCTTCCAAGCATCACGGGTCTGATTCGCTCGAACAGTGAGGTGAATGCGGCCCAGAGCCTGCTGCCGTATATTGCCGGAAGTGAGGTGGTAACGAGCAAGATGAATGAAGGCTTCAAGCTTTTCAAAACCAACAAACTGGAGCTGGCTAAGGAGGCGTTCCGCGATGTTATTTATACCATCACATTGCTAGCCGTGGACAACCAAGAAGATGAAACTCTTGCGTTCAAGACTTTGAACAAGGCGCGTGAATACATTCTCGGCATATCTATAGAACTGGCAAGACGTTCGCTGCCAGCTGACGACATCAAACGCAATCTTGAGCTAGCGTCTTACTTCACAAAGGCCAAGCTGCTACCGCAACATAAAAGTACCGCTCTGCAAGTTGCAATGTCGCAGTCTTTTAAGCACAAAAACTTCATCCAGGCTTCCTACTTCGCGGGCGAATTCCTCAACATTGTGTCAACGGGTCCCCGTGCCGACCAAGCGCAGAAGGTGAAGGACAGGGCGGACCTAATGGCGAATGATGCTATCGAGGTTAATTTCGATCCTTACGCCGACTTTAGCATTTGTGCTTCCACTTTCACGCCCATCTACAAAGACACCCCAGTTGTGACTGATCCTTTGACTGGTGCCAAATACCATTCCTCTGAAAAGGGTAAGTTGGATGTTATAGCCTCCGTATCCAAGATTGGCAATCCAGCCTCTGGTCTCAGAATACTACTTACATAGGTCGCACGACGGGAAATGAATTAAAAAAACAGCGACACACTGGGCGAAAGTGAAAACTATCGACGGTGATTCAGCTCGTTCTTCAAAAATAACAGAGCTAGATGATGTATATACCAAAAAGCTAAGACGGCAACTATATGTAGAGTGATGATCATAGAATTCGATATAAAGATCTTGTAGATGAATGTCAAGTTCTAGCCGACGACACAGACGTACCAAATGACAACCTTTAAATGTAAACATATATACAAACATAAATCTACAATGCACACTTCAACAGCAGTTAAGTTCTCCATTTGAAGCGACCAATTGCGTACTCCACTACATCTGATTGTTACTATTTTCACTGCTACTTAGTCTCAATGACTGGGGAAATTATCACACTTCAAATTGGTCAATGCGGAAACCAAGTTGGGAAGCAGTTTTGGTCACAATTGATAAAAGAACATGGCATCGGGAGAGATGGAAAAAGCGTAGTGGCAGATCCTGATAACGATGGAACAGTTAGAGAGGATGATCCCACCACGTTCTTTCGTCAAAACGATAGCGATCGGTTTACGCCGCGAGCATTGATGTTTGATCTAGAACCAAGTGCAATTGCAGGTGTACAAAACACCTTTCCTGGATTATTCAATGACAGAAACCTGTGGGTTTCAAAAGAAGAGCTGGGCGCGGGAAATACGTGGTCGAAGGGCTACGATTACGGCCTTGAAAACCAAGAAGAGTTCATTAACATGATCGACAAAGAAATAGACGCAACAGAGAACTTTGAAGGATTCCAGCTCTTACATTCCGTTGCAGGGGGTACTGGCTCTGGTCTTGGATCCAATCTCTTGGAAGCCCTTTCGGACAGATATCACAAAAAAATCGTGACAACATACTCAGTTTTCCCCAGTAGCGAGTCTGAAGTAGTCATTCAGCCGTACAATACAATTTTGACTTTGCGAAGGCTAATTGAAAATAGCGATGCAAGTGTGGTGTTTGACAACAATGCCCTTTTAAATCTAGCCACAAGAGTTTTTCGAGATAGAAATACTAGCTATGAACAGACCAATCAGCTGATTGCTAGCGTTTTGTCTTCTGTCACCAACAGTCTAAGATTTCCCAGCTACATGTACAATTCGCTGCCTAGTATTTTTTCCACTTTAGTACCGACGGCAGACTTGCACTTTCTGGTACCCAGCTTTACGCCTTTTACTGCGGACTTTATTCCAGAGGTCCGAGACTTCAAGAAAAGTTCAGCGTATGACGTTGTGCTGGATTTATTCGATAAAAACAACGGCATGGCTCTACGAAGTAATGACACACCCGTGTACCTGAGTATTTTTGACTCTATCATTGGCCCTGCAGATCAAACAGATGTAACTAGGGCCATTTTAAAGGCACAGCAACGCATTAAGTTTCCGCCTTGGTCGCCTACTGCCTTACACGTCAACTTAGGAAGGAAATCCATTTATAATGTGACACCAGATAGTGACAGAGTAAGTGGTATGATGCTGGCCAACACAAGTTCTGTCACTACTTTATTGCAAAATGCTTGTTCAAGCTTTGACGTTCTATTTCAAAGAGGTGCGTTTGTTCACATGTACCAGAATGGGAGAATGTTTCAAAACGGGGTTGATGAGTTTGTAGAGTCTCGTGAAGTTGTTCAGTCGTGCATTGATCAGTATTTTGCAGCTGAACAAGAAAGCTTTCTAGATGATGTTCTTATTGAAGATGAAAACATGGTTGGTGATGTTGACGGACTGGACGCTGATGGTGATAATATTATTTGAGTTTCTACAATTGCATACGGGGGTTTAATAAAGTTCAACATGGCTCGATGCCTCTATTATTTTGATGTTTTTTTATCTGAGCTGGAACTGTGCCACCTTCTGCCCGCTTCCCTGGCGAGATGGTAGCTTTCGGGCTGGCGGAGGTGGAGGCGGTTGTAGACGATTGGTTATGGACTCCGCCGACAAAGATCCATTACCGTTTTCATAAAAACGAGGCGGCCAAACACGCGCTGGAGACGCAGAATTTATACTCACGCTCGACTGTCTGGAATCTTCGCTGTAGATTCTTGCCAGTTTATTAGAATCGTTCGTATCTTCTAGTCTGAGCCATTCTACCTGCTGCAAGCATTTTTGCGCCAACCGCACGGTCGTTTTCTGAACCGGTTGAGCCTCGGATGAGCATATGTTATCAAGTGACGATAAGTACTCTAGTACACCAGCCAAATCCGATCTACGGTATTTGGTTTTCGCCAACTCGGTGTTGCTCAACAAAGGTAAGAGTACTCTTAAAAAAGTATTTCGAATAAGCTCTTCATCTTCAGGTATATTCGTTAGTTCGCGTATTAGAACGTCGACGATAACGTTAAGGTCGTTCTGGTAGAAAAACTCCTCCGCAGAGTTTTTATCCACCGTCAATATCAGGTATATTATCTTGCAAAGCATTATTTGCAGCGAGCGGTTGGTCGCTCGATTGAACTTGAGCAGTAAGAATTCCACAAAGTTTTTGGAGACGGAGTGATCGGCAAGATACTTGTAAACGCGGTTTTCGAGCTCGTATTTGTAGGAAAATATCATGTACTGTTCGTTCAGTGCCAACAGAAGCTTGAATTTGGCATTATTGAATTGATCATCAGTGACCCCGGGCTGTATGGTGTTCATCATGTAGTATACGAAGAAATCGTCGACTATTGTAATGTTGGAAACCTCACATTTGCAGTATTTGAACACTTGGAATAGGATATCCATTAAAATCGTTGATACTTGTTGCAAATTGTGGATGATGTCCCATTCGATATCCGTACCGCCCGAAATGGTGTCACTTTTTGAGCTCATTACTTGGTCTTCACCGTACCGATTCAGATATGCAAAAATGTTGTACAGGTTGTTGTATATTACTGTGAATCCTTGGAACTCCAGAAGCAGTTCAAGGACTGAGGAGTCACCTTTCGCAGCGCAAAGAATGATATAGCTGATGATGAATTTCAAATTGCATTCCAATAAATCTACGCTCAATAACGACAGCAACTTGCTGATGGAAAAGTCCTGATTTTTTTGGAATATCAACGATTCTGTGAATGTCAGTCCTAACCGATATAAACCTTGTTCCGTTTGCACACAGGATTGGTAATTATCTGCAGCATGTTTGATGTATTTTACCAGAGCAGAGTTCACCGTGGATTGATTGCACTGACCTTCGGGTAATTCCAAGATGCTTTCCATGTAGTCCCAAAATCTAGCGGTAGTAGTGTCAGAGCTAGTAGTGTTGTTAGCCTTTAGCGTAGCATCTTTGTCGATCTCACTTTTATGAGCAGCATTGCGTGCTTCCGCCCTTGGTACCATCAAGATACGGTTAAACCCACTACTTAAACCAGTAAGCAACTTCTCAAGGTTATCTTTTTCCAACTGGTCCTCGAACCTAAAATATGTCCTGAAATACTTGGATACTTTAAAGACAACACAACTTAACGTTAGAAGTTCAGATTTGAACAAGTAAAAGACTTGAACTAATCGCCAGAGCAGCAGTTATTTAAGCGAAAGTCGACAAGTTACCTTGAGATGTCAGAATTGAAGGATGTATGTGAACAAATTTTGAATTTTTGGGACGTTTTTCGATGTAATTTAAACATTGACAACTAACCGTCAAATACGTCTAGATCTATGAGCTCATCGCCAATGCTGAACTTAAAGTACGGGAACACAACTTCGAGGAGTCGATAAATGTATATCAAGAAACGGTGAAGCTTATAGAGGAGTTAGAGTCTAAAAACGAGGGATTCAAGCAAATTGAAGATGTGAAAACCGCAATTGATCTACTCAAGATCGATATCGAAGGTAAGATTTCCGAGCTACAACAGTTGAAGCTGCGAGCAGCGACGCCAACTGCGAAGCCTGATTATGTGGCAGCTGTGGAGTTACCCAAGGCTAGTTCTGACAGTCCCCAGACGTTCGTGGAGAAAATACTGACTTTGGTGCGGTCAAAAACAGAGCTGAAGCCCGGAGTTTCCATCTACGACCTGGAGTCCGGAATTGCAAGGGAGGCAGCACAATTATTGCAAGGCCTATCATGGGTTGGTCAGCAGAGATCCAAGGAGTACGAAGCAAAAATCGAACAGATGTGCGCCGAAAACAAGCAGTTGACAACTCAAATTCATAAACTGAAAGAACGCTGGGAGAGCCTGGTGGAAAGTGCACGTCAAAAACGGAACCAACAACACGACTTATAACAACTGGCCCATTTGGCTGCCTTTTTGCCTACCTTCTGCTTTTCATTATTACTTTATTTTTCAATCTTGTATTGCAAAAATGCCGTACGTAGAGTTTCCTTCAAGTCGCTTTCATTCCATGCATGATCTCTTCTTTCGTAATGAGATGGCCAATAGTTTCTATCTGTTCCAGTAACTGGTCGACGTTTGAGGACCATTCATTAAGCAAAGAGCTCGAGTTCTTGGGTTTCCCGAAATTTACTATTTTGGCCGGTCTATTAATTTTGGCGTAAATTACACCGTGATTGACCAAATCACTGATGAATCTTTCAGTCTCTGCCTCCGTGAGATCCAAAAGCTCATTTAACCTGGACAGATTGATGCGCGTGTAATATTTGGAAACGACCCTTAAATTGTGTTCAATGACTCTCTTGCGGAGGTCATCCCAATGGTTGGTGTGAGAGCCGAAAGCTACGTCATCTGCGTCCAAAAACTTTTCGTAGCTCTCTTTAACGATAGGCCATCTCATTAATTCAGCGGTAGTAAACAGTTTGACCAGTGATTCTGGTTTTTCCAATTTTTTCAGATTGTTGTCGAGCTGAATCTTATGAATCAAATCACTTTGAAGATTGTCGTATGGGGTCAGCACAAGGAACATGACAACATGGGTTAAGGCGTACTTCCAGCTGGCATCGTCTGCCCGGATCGACTCTGTGTTGTAAATTTCTTGGTAGTACTGCGCCACTTGCAGATAGTCTGATTTGTGTAAACCGATTTTGATCAAAAGGTTGAAATATTCAAGTTTCAAAGACTCATATTTTTCATTTTTGAAAGTCCTCTTTAAAATCTTTCTCGAAAGCACTGTTGCCTGTGGAAAGTCGCCTTTCAGGATGCTCAGTTCCATCTGCTCAAGAATAAAGCCTATTTTCTCGTACATTTCCATTGATCCAAAAGTTTCCACTTGTAAAGAACATAACAAGTCTGTGGCCTCATCTGTCTTTCCCTCCTCTCTGCATATGCGAGAATATATGCGCGTTATACGGGCTCTTTCCACTTCAACGAATATTTTGTTCTCTGTGACGGTACGAATAGCTTCAATAACGCTCACCTTGGTATCACGGTCGGTGATATCATCCAGTTTTTCCATGATACGCTGAATCATAAACTGCACCGATAATTTCAGCTGCCCATGCTTCTTAGCTAGCAAAGCTAATTGCTCATTCAAACTTTCCCATTGGTTTTTCGAAGCCAGCAAATCCACTAGCTCACCAACGACTCTCTTGGAGGAAGCCAGATCTGACGCCTGGCGAGTCTTTTTTTCCAAGACCAGCAATTGATTCACAGCACCTTCCACATCATTTTGTGCCAAAACGCTAATTTTGGGCAGCTCTTCACCCAAAATTTCGGTATAGTCCTTTTCCGCTTTCAAAGGAGCATCTCTGGACATGTTGTATTGATGAGAAAAAGGTCCTTTGGCTATCAAAAATGCTCTCAATTGGTGTACAAACGTTGCGAAGTTGGTTTATCTAGATGTTGTTCTTTGCCACCTTTAAATTCTAATTTGTAGTAATCCAGTCATCAAAAGTACTCGAGTACGAGTATTAAATAAGGTATAACAAAGCGATTATGAATACTATGAACTTAGTGGTTTAGGGTTTGCAGTTTGGTAAAACAAGCTCTAAACCTGAGTTTGCAGTGGTATTTACGCACTTGAGTTGGCTAGGAATCGAAGTTGTAAGATCAGCAGATCACTTGATACGATATCGTTTTTTGTTCATCCCATGAGTTCCCAGATCCATGAAGATACTACTTCGAGATCCTTCAAAATGCTGTTCACTATCTAGTGCGTTTATGAGTCTCGGTAATCTGTTGCGTTTTTGTTTGTATAGCTACGTTAATGAATTTGAAGCTGGTACCAAAATTTATGATTGTTGGCACGTTTGAGCAGCAATAAGTTAGTCGAGACTTATTCACGACACCCATAAACGTCTCAAGTATCTAAAAATGAAACTGAGTCTCGAGAAAACTAACTTTCCTAAACTGACGCTCTGGAAACGGCACGTGACTGCTGTGACAGCGACGATTGAGTGCCATTGTAACTAGCAAGAAAGACGAATTTGAATGTTGAATCGGTACGATGAGATTCACAGTTTCTACGCAGAATCACTAACAGTCTTTCTATTAAACTCTGATCCCAATTCAAGAAAAGAAAACTAAACATCAGTGGTAGATAAAAATGAAAACCTATCCAAAATATAAGAAATAAGAGAAATAAATAACGATAAGGCTGATAATACTTCAATTTCGTTTCAAGAAAACTCACAGAAGCGGATAAGTATCATATCCCAGCACGGTGAGGTTTAAATCAACGTATCTTAAATCCACGAGATTACGTTTACACGTGACTGGTAGATCATGTGATTCACCGCTGAAAAATTTCAAGAAACGCAGCAATGTCAATGCGATGAGATGAGATGAGATGAGATGAGGTGATTGTATTTCATAAACAAGACCTCAACAACACCACTTACCAACCATTTCACTATCTTTATAGACCTTCACCAACCACCTCCAAACATGGCTGGGTCTCAGTTGAAAGAGCTGAAAAAATCGCTAAAGGAGCAAGGATTTACGGGCCAGACAAATGTCAAGAAGGGCTCCAAGAAGGGAAACAAACGACAGGCCCGGGAATATGATCGCGACGAAAGAGCACAGCAGATTTCGAAGATTCGTGAACAGTTCAGCCCATTCGAATTGAAGATGAACCGTGATAAAAGGCCCTCTCAAACTGGTAAAAATACTGCCCACAAAGCGGCAGGCAAACCTGGTATTTCGAAACAAATCGGTGAAGAACAACGGTTAGCGGCCCATGAGGCTCGTGAGCGGCGCAAAAATAAGCTTGGAGGCGTTATGGACCGCAGATTCGGAGAGAAAAATAAGGATTTGACCGAGGAGGAAAAAATGTTAGAGCGTTTCACTCGTGAAAGACAAGCACAATCGTCGTCCAAAAAAAAATCGATCTTCAACCTGGATGATGACGAAAACGAAGATTTTCCGACCGCTGGCAGCGAGGACCTTTACGGTGGTACATTAACACATTACGGCAAGTCGCTAGCGGTGGAGGATGATTTCGAAGACGGAGATTTGGGCCTGGACCAAACCAAGAGATCAGCATCTGGTTTTGAAGATGAGGGGCCGGCCAGGAAGAAAACTAAGGCTGAAGTAATGAAGGAAGTCATTGCAAAGTCTAAGTTTTATAAACAAGAACGTCAAAAGGCGAAAGAGAAGCTTGCAGAGGAGATTGAGGATGTTGACGAGGAATTTGACGATATTATGTCGGAACTAGCTGCCATTCCAAAGCAAAAAACTCAGAGTATCACTAAAGAGGATTCTTCCGACAAACAGTACGATGTTCAAGTTCGGGAACTGGGCCTAGAGAAAAGAGCTGTCCCCGCAGACCGTACCAAGACCCAAGAGGAGATCGATCAAGAGAATTTAGAAAAGCGCCAGAAACTGGAACAAGCACGAATTCACAGGATGAGTGGCATGGATGGGATCGGCGAAGATGACGATCAAGGAGTAGAAGATCTAGGCGACGACTTCTGGGTAGGCGAAAATTCCGAAGATGAAGGCGAGCATGTGGATAATGGATTTGATATGGATGACGTTCAACTGCCAGGTGATGACAGAGGCAAACATTTGGAAAATTCGCAAACTGCCGTTTCGTCAATCGTCCCCTGTCCACAAACTCACGACGACCTCATGGACTATCTCGAAAATCACAATTTGCAAGAGTATCCTTCTTTAGTGAAGGGCATTATAAGAGCCTATCAGCCCAGGCTAGCGGCTGGTAACAAGGAATTATTAAGCACTTTTACAGGTGTACTACTGAGATATATTCTATCTCTCTCTGACTCCTACAGCGATGGAGACGCAAAAGAACTTGGAGAAACGCAGAATGAACTTATAACCATTTTAAAGTCTATGGCACAGAAATACAATGATTCTTTGTCACTTACATGTCAAGAAATTGTGAACGATATCCATTTGAGGTTCAAGAGCCAGCGATCTCATGGTTTACTCGTTTCGGATTTGGTTTTTTTCACTTTAGTTGGCTACATCTTCTCAACCTCCGACCATTACCATTTGGTCGTGACTCCATGCAACGTTCTCATGGGAGAGCTATTAGAGCAAACAAAACTGAACTCGTTTCGAAACGTCGCATTTGGTGCAATCTTAGCAAGAATATCCCTAACATACCAACGGCTAGCCGAACGATTCGTACCAGAACTCGTCTATTTCTTTGAAAAAGCATTGCTAACTTTGCTGCCTATAAGCAAAAAGGACAGACTCTCTAAAGGTCTTTCTGTGATAAAATGTGATTCAAATGATCTCAAAGCACCCTCATCTATTTCTTTCAAAGAATCAGATGAATGTACTTTAAGCCTTCGTCTTGTAAGTGCCGAAGACGCTCAAGTCACCGAGAAAGACAAAATTGCACTTGTTTGTAATATTTTGGCATCTGTGGATGACGCGGTATCAAAAATATGGAAAAACCTGTCTTGTTTGCCCGAACTTGTTGCTACTTTCGAACCTATCATGACAGCTTACCGCCAGCACTATCCCGACCTGAAGCCGTTGAGTACGCTTGCTGATAAGTTCAAGAGGCTCGAAACACTCAACGAGCACTATCCTCTGGCTTTACAAAACCATCGCCCTCTAAGCATACCGATGCATACGCCCAAATTCGAGGAGAGCTTCAATCCTGAGAAGAAGTCTTATGATCCTGACAGAACAAGAAGCGAGCTCAACAAAATGAAGGCTCAATTAAAGAAGGATCGCAAATTCACAATGAAAGAGATCAGGAAGGACACCAAGTTTGAAGCAAGACAACAGATTGATCAGAAAAAGAAGGAGCATTCAGATTATCATGCCAGAATGGCCCGCATTGTCAATCAAATAAGTACCGAGGAAGGCGCTGAAAAGAGCAAGTACGAAAGAGAGAAACGACTCAGAAACAGCAAGTAGGATGCGAACAGCTTGCCGCATATAGTGTTCAAAAGTAACAAATAGCATTTCACTTCAAACTACAAATTATTTTCTATCTACCGACGTCTGAACTTTTGTAATATTGATTTAATAGACCAAGGACGCCATTCCTACCAGCCTTATCTTCAGTCCCATCAATGTTGCTGTACTCACCTAACGGGATGGAATTAATAAATGACTCGCCCAAATCGCTGTCAAACTTACCGCGGGGTCTCCCGACGCCAGCATCTTCGTTACGTAGCTTCGCATTTAGTCGAGATGTTCGAGGTCTATGGTTTGAGCTGTAGTTTGCTTTGTTCTCAAGCCCTAATCGAAAGTTCTCAGGGCGTTGGCCCGGCTGAAACTGTCTTTTCCAGGAATAGTGATTGGTAGGCAGCGTCGCTTGACTAATAGGAGTGTGGCTCTTGGGCAACTGGTGTTTCCCGACGGCATTGTCGTTGTTTTGATAGCTGTCCAGGAAGTACATGTACGACCGCATCATCTTACCCACACTATTGTCATCCTCACTTTCTGAATCAGAGGATTCGTCATCTTTCGGAGCTCCAAGGGCCGTCCCTGCCTTTTTATTAGTTTCCGTTGCATGGAATACTGATTTCTTTGCCAACCCATGGTGATGCTTTTGAACTTCAAACGTGGCGTATTTGCAGACATATCCTAGCCCGTCAACGTATACCGAAACATCCCGTATGAAGTCTACTATTTTGCCAGAAGATTTTGGCAAAGAGAACCACAGAATGAAAGGCGTCATGATTAAGCTGGCCAGCTCTCGAAATAGTAAAATAATTCGCAGGTTGAAAAGTTTACAAAATTCTTGTTTGACTTCTTCTGTGTGGTATCTTCCTTCCCAATCCTTCGGATTAAAATGAAGGTAACTAACAACCTCTCTCAGTGTGACTTCAGGATCAAACACCTTGTAATCGTTGGATACCGAACTTCGACAAACCGCCCAAATAGTACCGAAAACACTTATGTAAAACAAAACGGATCTGTCATGCGTAAGTTCAAAGTTCAAAAAGTTCTCGGGGTCGAAAACAGTCATAATACCGAGCACTGCAACAAAGGATCCAGAAACAAAAGCCACGAACTTCATAATCAAATTAGTTTTCTCCTTGGGGAATTGATCGATATATTCATTAGCAAGCTCAACGCTAAGACCCAGTCGTTTCTGAAATAAATGATAGAGCTCATTGTACTCTCTAAATTTCCATTCCGCAATGGGCGTATACTGCCGCGAACTCAAGGCACTGGGACTGGTCTTATACTCATTGAAGTAACGGAAGAAATACAACAGAACAAAGTACGCGACTAAGAAAGGAGAAAGTATAATGTTTAAAAAGCCCGCTAACATGAACCTTTTGCGCAATTCTTCTTCCAAATACCCCCTTTGCGATGACTTTAGAAAGCTCTGCTTTAAATAACCTCCTTCGTTGAATGCAAATCCCATTATGCACAGATTCAGATTCCATTCCAGTGTCTTGGTTAGTGTGCTTGTTCTGTATAAAGGAATTGGGAGAGACAAGTCTAAGACGTCGTTATTAAACAGAGCAATCAAATAATTTTCTTTTCGCATTATGCGGTTTGCAACATCGTGAGCGTCAATACGGTTCTTGGCCTTTACCTCCACAACATTCGCAGTGACGGCATTTTGGTCCTTCAGGAGCATTATTTGTTTTATGACATTCTGCCAAGCAATGGTCTGTAGTTCCTTGTCAGGAATGTCGAGCAAATATGTGTAGAAATTGCGGATGTCTCGCAGGGCCTTGAGGTCGGAATAGAACTGTAGTGTCTTCAGTCCTACAAAAATGTAGAACCCCCATAAAAGGACTTTGGAAGCACCAGTTATTTGAGTATTGTAGCATTGCGGAATTTGAATATCAGAAATTTTGTGGCTGGTTGATAGTTTGGAGTAGTCGATGCAGCAACCAAGATAGGTTGATACTAATACCACAAAAAGTAGTGTCGCGATATTAAGAACCTTCTCAATGCAAATGCAAAAAAAGCCGTTCCCTAAGTAATAGTCGTAAACTTCTTGCAGAAACAGATCGAGATTTTCGACATTGGCCCATTTCCACAAAGCCCTTTCGCGAGGGCTCAAGGTGTTTAATCTGTTCGTTGGTGTACGCGCAATATTCGAGAAGTTGTTAAGAACGCGTGGCACGGTGGTTTGAGGTTTGACACGAGCTTGATTTTCTTCGTCCCAGACTGAAGGTTTTCGGAACAAGAAACTTTCTTCTTGATCTGCTGGCTTATTTTCTTTAAACTGCAGGAAGCTTTTTCTGTTCCCGACGAATGTATTTTTCCACGCATTCTTAGACGGGTTGTTATTTGCACGCCCTGTTGACGGACCAGCCGGCACAGGAGACTGGCTTCTGAAATCCATTGACTCCAAGAGGCCGTTGTGTGGTGAATTTTCTTTAGCCTCGCGATCATTATCCTCGTCATACGGACCAGCGTATGACGTTTCGCGGAAATCGCTCTCATCGCTAGCATCACCTTGGCCTGCCTTAGGTATTGAACTAGATATGCTGGGATTTTCACTAGAGCTTTCTGCTCCAGAATCAGGGTCCAAAACGACACTTTGAATGCCTTCAAAAGGTCGCACACGATCCTGATCGCGATCAAAAGCATCAGTATCCTCAGAGGAAGAACTGTCTTGATCTGATTCTATGATCCCCAAATCATTGCGAGCTATGGTGGACCGCTCACTTGAGGGAGTAATTTGTGTTATCTCGGTGTTGCCCAATGAGTTTCCTACTGTGGAATGGGGACCAAAAACTCTAGATAAAAAAGTATTTCTTTCAGCACCATTATATTTGGAATCCGGACTATCCATTGGTCCTACTTTCAAGCTAGCACACCAGTTTTTCGGAGTGCTAGGACCGGAGTTTTTGATGACAAGTGTGCTGTGTTCTCACCAGTGACTTCTACGTAATTGTGAGAATCCTTAAATTATTGGCGTCACTAAAGTGTAAAGTGATCCGTATTTTCTAACAACAAAAGCGACGAAGTTGTTGCGTTGAATGTTGTCTTCTGCATGCTTGTCAAGCCTTGTATTGTCAATTCGGATCTACTTGCTGTGAGTTTATTCCCTGTTTTGAGATATACAACCGCCTCTTCACCATAAAGGAAAACTAAATTGAACTTTCAAGTCATGAAATAGCTGTAACGATCGTATGTGAGCTTAAACTAGTCGCAAAGAGAACTAATGAGGGCACAAATACATATCGCTAATGAGTTATCGAGTGAAAAGTTCTGGATCTTCCAGAAGTGAGACGTTATGGACGTCCCTAAGTCATCTCACCTCGTGTCAGCGACAGGGCCGGTATAACATGATATGATCGGTTCATGTCAGAAATACTATTCCGGCAGTTGTAATGCTGTGAGTTTTTAAAGGTTGTGTATTGTGACATTTCAGCTCTTTGTGCGTACTCATGGCTTAAGTTTTCAAGTGACATGAAACCTTTGAATTCCGTTTCCGGTTCTCACTATCTCTTTGATTCGAACCAATTCGACATTATAAATAAGAAACATATCCTGACACTTTGAGAGCAGCGTTAGTTGCGTGTCATTACCCCCTAAAAAATGTGAACTCCATCTTGATCGGCATTACACCTTGGAACTTGAAGCAAATCTCTTGGCCGCTGAAAGTGGTATGCACTAGCGTACTTGGCTGAAAAGTGACCTAATGAAATAGAACATTTCTACACTATGGTTAGTGGCACAGCTCAAATCCTTTATATTGTTAATGTACATAAATGGGCTGTATATGCGGGTTCTTTGTGTCGTAACATAAAGTCTAGTCTTCTCTCTCACGCTTTTGTATTTGTCTTTCAAAACCTTGGTGTCACCACGGCCTTGCCTACTATTTGACCCAGTAATTCGACTGTACGCTCCTCAGCTCGCTCATCAAGAGCCACAACCTCTTGTAAAAACGTACTTTCAGCGCCTCTGTTGATATCCATCACCACGTTTCCAATTTTGATAGAGAGTTTACCGGATTTGTGGACTCTGAGCGAGCCAATGTTCCCAGACAGCGGCTTATCAACCTGTTCTGTGACCTCTTTCTTGCCATTCGACTTTTCGTCCTTTGATACTTCGGTGCGCGGTTCTTGTGGGTCATTTGAAGAACTTTCTTCTGTTTTTGAGATTTCGCCCTGTGATTCTTTCGCTTTCGTAGCTTCGCTATCCTCTGTTCCTTCAGTCTTTTCAGTAGGCTGCGGCAGTTCAAAATCAGGGAGCACAGCTGGTAATTGGAAAAACATGAATTTACCTGGCTGATCGTTGATCTTGGATAGTTTCTTGTGAATGTGAGCATGGTCCTGATTGAGACGTCTGACCTCGTCGAGCCCTTCTTGATAGTCGACGGATGCAAATTCGTTCTGCAACTGCAAGGCGTTGAGTTTGTCTTGCAACTCTACGTCGCGTTGTTGCAATACGGCAGGCAGGTCACCTTCTTCTTCTTTCAGTGCAGTGCCAGGAGTGGGCTCCCTTGTGGTTTGGTCTGAAAGCGAATCCTTCAGTTCCTTCTGAGCAGAATCAATGTCTTCATGACGCACTCTGACAGCTCTGACTGGGAAAAAATGGGCAAGTCGCTTGGACCGCAAAGATTCTTCGTCTACTTCACCGTTCGGACCGATCGGTAGCCCTAAGGCTTCACCTTCCTCATCATCGGATGCTTCCAGCTCAGTGGACCGGTACTCACGGCCCATATTAATTTTAGTGCGTCCATCTCCACCATCCGAGTCTCCGTCTTCGTTGGCATCCTTTACATTCCCATTTACACCTTGCAGACCAAGCTGCATGAGCTGTGAATGACCTGAGCCACCATCCTCGCTTTTAATGAAACCTGCTCTCGCATTGATTCCTCCTCCTCCTGCAAAGTTCTCTGCTCCAAATCCAGCGCCCACCACTCTGGTATTCAACAAATACTTGGGCACCCTTTTCTGCCTGTTTCCTTGATCCTTTTTGCTGTACTTCTTTTTGGAGTTGTGTCCATCACTCAACTCCTCGTTTGTGGGTTTCGGCACCGTCTTGTCTCGTTCTTCTTTCGACCGTCTTGCTAGCGCCTTAGGCTTAAATTTCAGCCCGGGTTTCGCAGAACCTTGCGTAAGGCCCGGCAGTCGTCCCGTTCCACCCATTTTCCACGCTAAGAGATTCGATTGGAAGGGGTTCGATGACTCTACAACGCTCTTTTAACTTCGTCTAGCTGAGCTCATCGCAGGCTCTTTGATGCTGATCACTTTCGCATTAATCTGCTGAAAATATTGAAATCATTATTGACGATATTTTATTATTATCACATGATAATCACGCTTTGATATTTAGCACTGTCCACGAGTATGTCATGTGTTTATGGCGTGACCTGAGATTTCTGAAAATTTTACATAGCACATCAGAATAGTAAGTGGGAATAGTGATTAAATTTAAGTAGTAGCTCATCGCACAGCTCATCGCCAATTTTACAAAGCTTTGAAAGGCGAATAACATATAAAAGCATCGATTTGAACGCTTGTAACTACTCTGGTTGGGTTTATCGAGTGGGAAAGGTGTATAGTGTTTAAAGATGGCTCGTAAACCGGTCAGAAAAGCGAGGTCTAGAACCGAAAATGTGGAAGACCCATATGGACGCAATGAAGTTGACGATTTTGCAGCTAAACGTGAGAAAGTGTTGCTAGATCAGGCCAATATCGTAGCAGAAGCCAGTGAGGAGGACGACGAGCGTTTGTTGGAAGATGAAGACGAGGAAGAGGTGCTTGGGGTCGAAAGCGATGAGGACGAAAGTGAAGAAAGTGAAGCCGCAGAGGAATTGGACGGCGAGGCAGCCTTCAGACAAGTTTTTGGCCGGAAAATGGATGCTGGCGGTGCCGGAGAAGCTGAGGATGATGGCGATGCAATGCTGGACAACGACACGGCGTGGGGATCGACAAAAGGTGAATACTACGGTGCCGACGATCTTGATGACGATGAGACTGCTAAGGAGATCGAAAAAGAAGCTCTGCGCCAGCAACGCAAGCACCTTGCTGATCTGGACATGAATGACTATCTCGACGAAGAAGTAGAGCAGGACTGGGCCCAGAGCGCGAAGAAGTTTACACTGGGACAGTTTCAAGAAGCTACCAACGCCCAAGGCGCCAGCGACACCACAGCCAAGGCCAAAGACATTCTTTCAATGGAACCCGAGGCGAAAGAGCGTCTTCTGCGAACTTGGTGTCCCGAATTTTTTCCTCTGTCAAAAGAGCTGGCCCGCTGGTCTTCCGAGCTGGACCACTTGAAAAGCCAGCAGCAAGTGGACGAAGTCTCAAGTTTGAAGATCGCTGCTCTTTCGTCTTATTTGGGTACTATTTCGTCCTACTTTGCGATATTACTGCATGAGGTTCAAACGAATGATGACTTTGCAGGAATGAAGGACCACCCAATCATGGAATCTATCCTCACATCCAAGGAAGTATGGAGACAAGCACAGGAACTGCCGGAGAATATATTAGAAAATCAAGGTGAGGAACAAGAATCCGACAATGAGGAGACCTCGGATCTCGAAACTTTGGACGAGGATCTTCTCCAAAGTCACGGTAATGAGCAATCTACAGACCCTAGCGAACAAGAGGCAGCATCAGAAGAAGATGAGGACGACGCATTTGATTTTGATGTCACTGAATCTCGTGTTGCCAAAAAGAATGACACAGCTTTTGCCGGCGCTGAATTAGACGATTTCGCAGAAACAGAGACTGCGGATGTCGATGCACAAGAAAAGAAAGCACGTAAGAAAACACTGCGATTCTACACTTCTAAGATTGATCAACAGGAAAACAAGAAAGTCGACCGGTATAAAGGTGATGACGACATTCCATACAAGGAGAGGCTATTTGAGAGACAGCAGAGACTATTGGAAGAAGCACGCAAGAGGGGTCAATCTGTTTCTGAGGATACCCAACTGGATGCTCAGGAGTATAACTCGGAAGATGAGAAAGTTGCCAACACGATTAATAGAGACGCTTCAACCGATTATTACACCGCTACTCAGCAGGCTGGTGCCCAGAAAAAACATGCACGTCAACAGGCACACAAGGATGCTGTGTTGGCAAGCAGAAGTGGCAAACTTGCTGAGCTATCTAGCGACATGGATGACAACACGAAGCGTGCAGTTGGGTACCAAATAATGAAAAACAAGGGTCTCACACCTCATCGTAAAAAGGATAACCGTAACTCGCGTATCAAGAAGAGAAAGAAGTATGACAAAGCACAGAAGAAGCTCAAGTCTGTTCGTGCAGTCTACTCTGGCGGACAAACCGGCTCTTATGAGGGTGAAAAGACAGGTATCAAGAAAAATCTCACAAGATCCGTTAGATTTAGAGATTAAGTACAATATAGCATACAATGGCAACGGTGTGACGAAGAAAAGTTTCAGTACAAAAATTCTTCATCCCTTGATGTTTTCATGTAACATTAAATTACTACTGATCCATAAACCTGTAAAGATCATGCCTATTATTATCAAATGTCGTTAAGTTTCGAGTATTTCGTAACACAATATCTGCATTCTAATCTTCAAGTAGCGCGTTCCTCGGCCATGGCGATCCACCGGGCCACAATATAAGAAGACCGACGATGACGGCGTTCACCGTACTTTTCGAATATCGCGTGATGCCTCTGACTTGCGTGCCTACAGTTCTCTAACATTACCGTGGCCAGCGGTAAAAGCTGTTCTGTGGTGTAATTGGAGTAGAAAATATGGTGCTGAGTCCAGTCATTGAAGCCGAGTATAACTCGGCTTAGGTAATAAGCACCTGCGGCCAGCCAACTTGGTTGTGCAGATATCAAGCGCGAGTCCATTATGGTCGTTTCCAGTAGATACTTGGCCAACGTTCGTATGTCGTATTCGTAGTCATCTGCTTTGCTTACACGCCGTAAAAACGACATGGGACCGGGCCAACCCAGTTCAAATTCCAAAGTGTTCAGCATATATCGTTCGGCTTTCAAAAGCTCATCTTTGGAGTAAGCATTATCCAGCATGTATAGGATTTCTTTGATAGTCGGACAGTTGATTTCTTCAAACTTGGCAGCCAGAAAGAGTGCAGCTGCACCTACAAGTTGAAATCTGTTTAAAGTGACGGTTTTACGTGACAAAAACCTATCGATGATGTTGACAGTCAGAAATAGTGTCTCAGGAAGAAGCTGAAACCTAGCATGAACCTGTACTATCCAGTCGATCAAAGTAGATCGATAAGACCATTTCAGTTCCGGCTGAAAAAGCATATACCGAGGATGAGGACGCCATTTGTTTTCTAATTCGTGGAGATAAGAGAAAATTTCATTCGTGTACTCCACAACCATAACCAGATCGTATGTATCCTCGTCGAGCGGATCTGGCTTGTCTTTGTGGAGCTGTAAGCGCGCTCGCTCAACTAAGTACGCCGCAACGTTGGTAGTGACTAGTAGCAAAGGTTCGTTGTCTGACGACACTGACGATGATGACTCGTTATCGTCAAGAACACCAGCACCATTTTCGGTCTCCATTAACCCACTAACATCTTCAGGCTCCCAATCTGGCTGTTTTTGTGCCTCTTCATCTGGGATGACTATAAGTTCTGGTGTATCCCGGGTGTTTAGTGGGCGAGAATAAAGTCCTGTTCGGTTTTTGGAGTTTTGTGCAGCCTTAGAGACGGCCGACGGCATGTTTGCACGCGCTGTGACATCTCCTAAGGCGGTTCTCTGCGTAGCCGAGGTTTTCACACCCATTGGAGCATCATTAGAATACGCAAAATTTGAGGACACCGCATTCTCATCCGTGTGCGGGAGAGTGGACATGCTCGCTTCAGTGATGTGTCGGTGGCAAATTGAGAAACCAAACCAAAGTGACCAGCTTTACTGCTAAACTTTGACAGATGCTATGGTTCAGAAAATCAGCGGAAAATTGATCTTGGAAGAGCAGCAAGAAGTAGATTGCGCGCAAAAACCAAGGTATGTGATTGTCCTGTCCTCAGATTGAACTAATCAAACAGTTGCGAGTGAAAAGTTGTCACTCAATGCCCTTCTGCTCGAAGTTGTTCTTCGATGTTTGTGTTTAACAGGTAGCAGAGACGCTTATAATGTAAACAAAATATCATTAGACATCTGAACCTTTTGAGAAGTCACGTGCTGGTAAGAATAAAGTAATAATAATAATAAAAATAAGAAAGAACAAAAGTGTGCGTGGAACTCCATCATGTGCTATACAGTTCCAAACCACCTTGTTCGGTTGTTAGACATCAGTGGGTCGACACAACTTGTACTTCTTTTCTTATGGAGACAAACGTCAGATTAGTTGTTAGGTGATCTCGGGTCACGTGATTCGGTGACAGCGACAGTGCTGGGAAAGAAACAACCGAATAACGGTTGTCTGCTAGATCGTAGGAGATACCATGAGGGTCATGAAGACCATTAAGACCTGTTGCACTATTCAGAAAATTTTCAATTGTATGTGTAGGAGTTCTCTAGGCCTGAGTTCTTATAGATATGGTCTTTAACCTAAAACGACTATATCTTGCCCTTGGGAAAACACCTTCTTTTCCTATCATCTAATGGGTGTGATTTGCTCAGACTTGAATGGGACAGCTTAGCGGAGAAAAGCATACGAGTTTCGTAATGCAACATGATGACATCGAGTTGTTACCTGAATCGAGAATGAAGCATACCAAGACGTCTCGTATCTACAACCCAAGGTAGTCTTCCTACGTCATTTTCGTTGACTTCGTTAAATCCACTAAAAACGAAGGTATAACGGCCTCAATTTCAACGTAACCATCCAGAAATAGGCTAGAATTGACGGATTGAATTCCATATTTGTTTGCAAACCTATCGTTAGGGCTAGACCTACATTCTCCCCACGGAAGGAAGCACCCTATCTGGACGCCACGGATTGGCTCGCCACAGCGACGCATGTTCATTTCATCGTCCTCTGTGAAATCGGCACAGGGATCAAGGTGCACTACTGCTTCAGCTCCGTTAAAAGTTCAAGTAACAACAGAACTCGTACCAAGGGAAATAAAGATAAAATTGATTATGAATCAAAAGACTGTTTCAAACTGATTGCTGAGGGAAGACTTAAATGTCTATGAATTCTCAAAATACGACACGATGCCAATGGAAATGGAAAGAGTGACTGTCAAAAAGCTTTATACTATGGTATTTCCGGTTACAAGGGAAATGATAACAAACGAATCTCGAATAGCACGCTAAATAATTGAGATTCAAGGACAGCGAGAAAATAGTAGCATCGGGACTATATCCAACAGTTCGACGTTCTATGATGGGCATTCCATATTCGATGCAAACACCATAAGCCATAGATCTATTCGCCCTACTACAAGAGTGGAAGTTGTTTAACAGACATGCTAGTAGTCTATTTTGCCAGTCAGAATAACTGCTAGCATGGGTAGTTTGAGAGTCATCGCGTGATCAGATTACAGATGACAGATGACGGGTGAATACCAAGTGATAATTGTCAAGGCTAGTGTTCAAGGCCAAACTGAACCTTGTCAATTGTGTACGTTTGGAGAGAGAACCCTTTGTTCGGCGATTTTGCCTTTCCACTTGGCTCCCTCACAACATTTAAATTTTTTGTCATGCAAAACTACATTGCGCAGCCTTCCAGGTACCATACTGTATGATAGCTTTGAGCATTTTCAAATCATCTCCATACACTCAAAGGCAATTTGAAAGCTTCTTTTCTAGAGCTTTGAAGTAAATCTACACCTTCATTTTTTCTCTGCTGCCAATGAGGTGCTACGATTTCTATTTAGCTCAGCGATTTCTCGTTCTAAAATCAGTTTCGCTTCCAGATTGAATGAACCTGACTAGGAGAGACATACAAGGCTGAAGGAAACAATAGCTATTCTCAATATGCCCATAATTCGAGTTTTTGTAGGTTCACTGCCCTTATCAAAACCCGCCGTCATTCTCACGTGATACTGTCAGTATCAGAGTAATTTAATCAGAATTCCATCTGGAGATAGGAAAACTGCACAATGACTTGAACTAAACTGTAATACAACTCACCAGCAGTAACCTATCTGTTACTCAACTAGACTGCTTTGTCAACTTAGTATTTTCAACTTCTAAAGAAACTCAATTGATGATCTTTTCGCATAAACATGGGCGCTCCAACTCCATCTCGAACTCAAATTCCAAATCGCAACAAGATAGTCCTTAAGTCAGACCTCGCACAAGATCTGAGCACCAATGCGGGATTTATCTCAACAGACGCAATGTATGCTGACTTAGAATACCAAAAAGAGCCCAAGGTTCGAGTTGAGCGTAAAACCAGGGCCAAACGCAGTCGATCTCGAGCTGGATGCTATACCTGCAGGCTACGACGCAAAAAATGCGATGAAACTAAGCCTAGATGTGGACCGTGCTCAAAGCATATGTTCAAGTGCATTTGGCCTCGCAAGGGCCAAGGTCCTTTGACTGGAGAAATGCGTGAAAAAATGAAGAAGAAAATCGATTTCTACGACGATGGATCAACAGATGCACATGCTTCAAACAAGGATAAAAAGTCAAAACAGTGCTTCGTCAATTATACTTTGGGATCCCAGAAAAGTGGCTTTGTTCTGCTCAATAGTGACATCCCAGGATTAGGGTCGATACCTGAGCTCCTTACCGACGAGGCAGGCGACGAGGACGAAGAGGACTACGAGTTCAATGAGTGCGAATTAGACCATGATCACGAACGCGAGACGGAATGTGCGCAAGATGACTGTGAACTTGATGCTCACATCATACAACAAAACGAATTCGTGCTCTCAAATGACGCGCAACCCGGAACAGACAAAGAAACCGAAAATCAGATGGTTTTAAATTTTAGTGAAGATCACAGCAAGAACTACGGTTTGAATATAACGCGTGATGGTCTCTCAGTAACACCAAGTTTGGGGAAGCTTTTGAGCTCTGATCATCAGGACCCTTTGCTTTCTCCGAGTTTTCTAGTTTCTCCCCCGTTGTCTGCGTTTGAATCAATAGATCTGACAAGCACAAATGCTTCTCAGCGACAGGTAACTACTACCAATGCAGACGATGAGTATAACGCTTATGGTTTGGACGAAGAGTTATCGGAGAAATTGTATGATAAAGTAATGCGGAAGTTCGTGAATTGGACCAGCTCTCAAAATGAACATCAGACGACGATTTCGGTGGCCAATCTTATGTCTCAATACCAGTTCACGCAGCAAGATCTATTGCTATACTACACCTGCATTTACTATTTTTTACCGGCTGTAGGTCCACAGCACACATTACCTCAATTGACGACTACAGAAACGTTTGTGCCTTTGCTAGCACAGCACTCCATTGTCAAGGATGTTTTCCTGTGCTGTGGGGCCACCTTTTTAGCGTGGTGCCAGCCGCAGAAATACTCTGGCACGGCCGAAGTACTGTACCAAACATGCAAAAGCCACCTACACGCTGAGTTATCCTCAGGCAGAGTTCGTGGTGATGAGACCTGGATTTTCGCCTGTTTCCAGCTTCTGGTTTTGACAAATAAGCTACACAATGGACAGGGAGAGTCGATGGTGGATCGTTGTGTGGATAACCTGTCGCATTCCTTTGACATCATCAAACGCAAATATTATGACATCGAGAAACACGGCTCTACTCCTGCTGATCGTATGCTGATCGAGAGTTTCATGTACAACTACACGGTTTCGCTGCTGGTAGCGAAGGACTTATCGAAGCTACCTAATCCGTTTGGCAAAGGGTTTCAAAGACTGGCAGCACTGTTGAAATCACCAATTTTCAACGACTGTGACGTTGCATGGATGAACAACCCAGTTTTGGGCCCTTCGCTGGATGCGTTCTGCATGCTAGCTAAAGTGTCGTTTTTGAGTCGGATGCCGTTGCCTCTGCAGGACGGCCAGTGGCAAACGGTGGCAGATACTCTGATGGAGGAGTGCTTGTACTACAAGCCGCCACCGTTGCCGGAACAAGTGCGCAATGACGAGTTGAAATATGAGATTTACCGGCCGGGACTGCTGTGTGGGTCGATCATCAGCAAGGCGTGCTACTTACTACTGAACAAGATTGTGCGGTTCGAGGACTTTGACGTGCGCGACCAGCAGATCCAGGACTTGGTCAAGTACACCATCAAGAGTTTGAAGGACATTGAGAAGGGAACCCCGCTACTGTGCATTCTGTTGTGGTCGTTGCTAGTGATCGGGGCATTTACCGTGGATGCTGAAGACCGTCTGGTGATCAAAGAGTATCTGAAGAGCACGTCGGAAACCATACATTCGTATGGTGCTTTGAAGATCAATTTGTTGTTGCAGTTGGTGTGGGATCGTGATGACATAAATCTGTTGTTTGTGAGAGAAAACATTGGTCAAGTTATCATATGAATGCGGGATCACGTGATGATCTTTTTCTGTCCCAAATTTCGCTTAGATAGCCCGTTCGGCACACCCATCACCATCAGCACACTACTACACACATTACTACACCCGCGCCATTTCGCTCAAGCTCTTAAAACCACAATCTCGGGGATAACCGACCGAGCAGGGGGGGGAAAGGCCTTGCTTGCCGACACTTACACTCACACTGGCACTCACTCTCACACACACACCCATACCCACACCCATACCCACACGGCTTTTCCTTGCTTATCGAGCCCACGTTGCCTGCTATTCTTTCCACGCGTTCGCTAAACTCACAGGCCATTGTTCCTTCAACAGCTGGACGCTCGAGCGATAACCACTTCATGTTATCTGAATCTGGGAATGGAGCTCAAAATCCGCGATGACGTAAGCAAATGGCCAGACTGGCGATAACACGCACACACACACAAAAAGAGAATGTTTACGTAAGGTACGGCCTTAAGGGACCAGAAATGTGCTGACGTAATACATGGGCTCGAGCCAACTGTTTACATAAGCGTGCATGCTCGAGGCGCCATTACCAGGACAACGACTGATACGATAGATTAACGAAAATTCGTATCATAATCAATCGGTGGACGATTACGGTTTGGTCGCTTGAGAAGCGAATGTCAAGGGGTGAACGGAGCCTGAAGCGACGACGGGGGCATGCACTGAAAATACGGGTCAAGGCGCAAGAAGCAGGAATGAAAGGTATAAAGAGGGGTGGTGGGAACAGAGAGAAAGGAGTCCGAAAGAGAAGCTGTTGTTATTTCTTTCAGACATCTACATCACTCACGAAAATTAAAAAACAACCTCCAACAAGCATTTCTACAGACATCATGATATCTGTTCCTATTTCTCCACCTGCTTCTCCTGCAGACATCACAAAATCCAAGCCTGAGGTCAAACTGAATAAAGGCCACACCAGAGCTGTGGTGCCTGTAAATTTAACCAAAGACATCGAACGGGCGACTTTGACGCTGGCCAAGGCTTTCCACGAGTCTCGTGCCAACGACTACCTCATGAAAAAATTTGCTAATATTTCGGTGCATGAAAAAGTGTCGAAAATGCGTATCAACGCAGTTCTTCATTACTTCAACACCGAGTTTTCAGATAAGGGCGGGGAGATTGTTGAGGCCAACGATTTCGACGCCGTGGCTGTCTGGACCGGCCCTGGCTACCACTTCGACCAGGATCTTACTAACGACCCGGTTTTCAACAAGATCTTTTTCGACGATTTGCACGACAAGCGCGAACAGCTTCTACAGGACGTTGATTGCTATTATCTGTTTATTATCGGCAAGGATCTGTCGCAACCAGAGGTTCGTGGCTCGGTCAGAGCCATTTTCGAGCATTACAAGCAAAGAGCTGACGCAGAGGGCGTCGCTCTGGTCCTTGAGGCCATTAACGAGCATGCCAAATCCGTTTACGAGTATTTCGGCTTTAAAAATTATTACACTTTCACGTATGGTGTGGGTGAAGTGGATTCCGAGGGTAATCCAGATCCCAACGGTGAAGGTTTCACGGGTTATTTGATGTTATATTACAACGGCGACTTGCCGGGTGCAAAAGACGTTTAGAGTTCGCCAAAAAGAGCTGATTTGCTCTTTCACGCGTTCCCGTAATATTGGTCACAAAATGTGATCATATTTCGTCTACTTGTTCCAAAAAAAGGTGTTTGCATTTTTTTTGATAGAATTGAAGGGAAATCATACCAACATTTCGAAGTTTTTTCTTTGATAGTTTCTTTTTTTACCACTGGTTCTCCTGCTCCTCTTGAGTGCTGGACGCTTTGTTGGAGCTTTCACAAGTTCCACCATAAGTGCGCATGAGACCAAATTTTCTCTACCTATTTGATCCCAACTTTAATAACAAAAAAACTTTATTGTTCTACTCACTATGACCGCCTGCGTCTTCGAATAGAAATACCTTTCCACTGGAGTTACCACCCACAATCCAGTTTTGAAGGGGATGCCAACTTACCACCGCTGGAACAGTCGCGGTTTTCAGATGGGCCAGCTGCTCCCCAGAGCTATGGTATATATCTATGGCTCGACTCATGTTGGCGATGGCGAAAACGTCTATGTTGGGCTTGAAACGGGCTTTCAAAATGCTGGTCCACCTCCCGCTTTGGCAATTGTGTTTGAGAGTGATTTTCGGTTGCAAATCTGATTTTGGTACACTTTTCAAATCAAAGATACGAATGGTGTCATCGTATCCATTGCAAACCAATGATGCATCCACAGGTGCGTATGAAACGGCAGAAACACTCAGTCTAGAATCGTAGCTTGCGACTTGGTCAAGACTGGAGTAATCGTCGTTTTGTAGCCATTCTGCAGATTTTACGATCTTGCGCACATCCCAGATTTTGAGCGTCCGATCTAATGAGCCTGTAGCAATCTCATGAGGCCTTTGCGGATTGATGCTGAAAGATCCTATTTTTTTGTCTGCCAACCGTAAGATATTTGGCGCTGTAGCTTTGGTTCTGATATCGAAACTAGTAAACTCTCCACCCAAAGTGGTCATAAAGACCTGGTTCGGGTCTTCGTAGCTGAATTGAAACTCACTAACGCCCATGGGATCGTCGTATTGGTCTTTAAGCGTTAAAACTTCATCACTCTGAAGACTGCTCAAATCAATTGAGCGTAATAGTCCGTCGTACGACGCTGTCATCAATTTGCTGGAGTCCTGCGGAAAAACATCGATCTTAGCCACGTTTTTGTTGAAAAGCTTTACTGTCGTAATATCTGGTGCCTCTATCTCATCTTTGGGGGGTTCAAGATGAACATTCCAGAGCCCAATATGGCCAGTAGTATCGCCAGCCACTACCAATTTTCGGTCCACTGCAGGATGGAAAAACATAGCACTGATACGGTCTTGAACAATCTTTATCTCATTGGGTTCAAAAACCTGGTACATTTGGAGGTCGAAATCCTGCTGTAACGCTGCCATATCTTTAGAAACTTTCTTGTGTTTTTGGATCTCTTTGAAAAAATCCCCAGAAGAAAAATTCTTGTTACTGTAGCTTTGGAATCGCGTCAAAAGCTCACTCTCGTCTTCAGATTTGATCAAATCACTTAGTTTAACATCTCCTACAACAGCCGTATTTTTCAATTCTTCAAGGTTCGGAGACTCGGACCTTTTCAAAAGCTCGTAATCGCTTACATGTGGGACTTCTTTTCCGTCTGACGTCTCTCCCATCAGCCTTCTGGATCTCCTGGTTGGTACCTTAGCCACTTTGGCACTTTTTTGAGGCGGCTTCCTCTTCCCATTGGCCTTTTTGACCTTGACTTGATCTTTCACACCAGCTTCACTCTTCAATTGTCCGGAAACTCCATTCAAATTGAGTTTTTTTAGCAAATCATTGTTTCGTTTGATGTTGTCCAACCGACGCTTCTGAAATGCACTCAATTCAGCCATATTTGAAGCTGTAGGACGTATGATCCGTTGGTTTTAGTGGTATCTTCTATAGTTTTGACTAAGAAGTCGTCTATATATGTAAATTACATCATTAACTCATCTCATCTCAAGAACTCAACTCAATTCAAATTCATCCGTCACTTCCTCAAGAAATGGCCAGTAATATCTTGTCTGTGTTCAATCCACCGCCACAAAGAGAATTGACAGATGAGGAAACGAAAGACTGTATTCCTTGCCAGATCATGAGCACGATGTTTAGTTTAGGATTTGGTGGATATCTAGCTCTGGGTAAACCCTTTGAGTACTCAGATAAAGAGAAGAAAAGAGGCATCTCATTAGAGAAATTTCAAGAGCTCAACCCAAGATGGTGGCGTGCCAGTCTCAGAGGTTTGGGCGGTGCTCTGATGGTATTTGGAGTGGTAAGGGGGACAGAAAAATGGCTGTGGAACTCGAATACGGGCAAAAAATAAGAAGAAAATAGACTACAAGTAAGCTCCTTTTTAAAGAAGTAGCCAGTGAATGACGACAAAATATATTAACAAAATAATAATTATCCACTTGTGTTTATACTGTTACAGTTTTTCTTGTAGGGCTCAAAAAGACATTCATCTTTTTTCCCGCTTCTTTCTCAACGACTCCTGGCCGCCGTGGCTGCATTTGCAGCACTTTCCAGCTGGCGTTTGACCAGCTTAGCTCTTTCGTTTTCCTCCCGTTGTAACATCTTATCCTCCTTTAGTCTCTTTTTGATGCGTTTGCACCAATGCCGGAACTCCCGGTCACCCTGCGACCGCCCTTTCTCTACGAAATCGTGGCATAGTAATTCTTGCAGCGAAGATCTTTCTTGCTCATCTTTGACACAACATCTGTTGACAAAATCGACCATTTCGCGTGAATGCTGCGGGCTCTGCCGCAGCCTAGGAGGCGGTTCATTGACAATACGCTGCAGAAGGTCTAAAATCCCCTCTGGCGTATCAGAATGGCCACCCAATGGAAACTCGCCTGTGACAAGCTCCACGATCATGAGTCCCAGAGACCATACGTCACCCTTCGTCGAGTAGACACTGCCCTGGATACGCTCTGGTGACATGTAGGTCGAAGTTCCAACAAATGTGTCGGCAATGGAGTTGATGAGTTTTTTGGAGACTCCGAAATCGCATATCTTGACATATCCTTTACTGTTGATAAGAACATTGGATGGTTTAATGTCTCGATGAATGATTTTGTAGTCCCGGTAGAGGTACGAGAGCCCGTTCAATACTGCAAATGAGATTTTGGCTAAAACCAGCTCGTTGAACCAGTTTTCGGAAGCATCTGGGGATCCCCGTTTCACAAACGATTTGTAAGTCGACATAATTTTGTCAAGGGAGCCGCAATCCATATATTCCATAAGGATGACGATTTCATTGGTAGTAGACGCCGTGTAGAACGCCCCGAAGAACCCAACTATATTCTCATGAGTCTTTACATTCTGCATGATAGTTAGTTCTCGTATGAGTTGGTTTTTGATGAGAGGCTTATTTTCTACCGGAATGGATTTTTTTGCAATAATGCGCGAGTCTGGAACATGCAATGTTTTCAGTACGGTGCCCGAGTTTCCGGACCCGATTTTTCCCAGCTGCACCAAATCTTGGAGCTCTATGGTGCTATCTTTAAACAACGACAGGTTTTCGAAATCTGCTCCCAACTCTTTGACCGTTTCATCCGTGGGTGTGATGCCCGCAGAAGACAAATCCGAAGTGGTTGGACTGGGCTGTTGTTCCAAAAATGCTCCAGGCGACGTTGCAGAGCTCACCACCCGGTTTAAGACCGGCCCACTGAACAAATCTGCTGTTCCTCCGGCTTTAGGCCCACCGAGCCTCAGATGTTTGAGATTTTTGCGTTTCAGCGACGACGGCTGGAAAAGCCGCGAGTCGACCTGCTCGCTTACCTGCTGCAGTCGAATACTTTGCTTTCCGAACTCCATCTCTTCACAGAAAATGCACTTGATCTATCCGTGAATATATATATGCGTGATCGTTTTCGACCGCGAAAAAGGGTCACCGGCTCGTTGCAGCGCGTCAATTACCGCCGATCCCTTCGTTTCCACTGGAAATCGCTCTCATCCACCACTTAAAACCCTCGAAATTGGAGTGAATTGGCTTGAATCTCAGCGATATTTATAGTCGAATCCTTTGAATCTTGCTTGAACTGTCCTTTAAGTTAGGACATTTCAGATTTTAATTTTTGATGGAAAAAAAACTCGTTCAAAGCGACCAGCACGACCCGTGATATACACGTGGTTTGAGATTGACTCCGTATCTCAAAAATTTTTTTTACAGGGGTGAAAGATCGAAAACAAACTTGGACTTGTACCAACCACTTTTTGGACGAGTCTCAAGAGCGCATAAACGAATCAATACAGCTGTTTTTGACCCTTTAAACATAGAACACTGGAAACAGACGGCTCCTTTTACTGGACAAAATTTTTTCCGCTGAAAAATCGCTTCATATTTGGAATTTTTGCTGTACCCGGGACGATAGAGATAATCGATCAAAAAACCGTACTTAAGGCTCACGTTCACTTCTGAATACGCTAGACTACCGGAACCATGGATTCTGAGTGGAAAACCGCTTTGAACATCCCGAAAAAAGATACACGGCCGCAAACAGACGATGTACTGGGAACCAAGGGCAACACTTTTGAGGATTTCTTCTTGAAGCGTGAGCTGTTGATGGGCATCTTCGAGGCCGGGTTCGAAAAACCTTCGCCAATTCAGGAAGAAGCCATCCCAATCGCAGTGGCCGGAAGAGACGTCTTGGCGCGTGCCAAAAACGGAACTGGAAAAACTGCAGCGTTTGTGATTCCCACGCTCGAACGTGTCAAGCCAAAACTCAACAAGATTCAAGCGCTTATCATGGTCCCTACTCGTGAACTGGCATTGCAGACTTCTCAAGTGGTGAGAACTTTGGGTAAACATTGCGGGATCTCGTGCATGGTGACCACTGGCGGAACCAATCTGCGTGACGACATTATGCGTCTCAATGACAACGTCCATGTGCTTGTAGGTACTCCTGGCCGTGTGCTCGATTTGGCATCGCGTAAAGTGGCAGATCTCAGCGAATGTCCTCTTTTTGTCATGGACGAGGCAGACAAGATGCTGTCGCGGGATTTCAAAACCATCATTGAGCAAATTTTGACATTTCTTCCTTCGCAGCACCAGTCTCTTCTTTTCAGTGCCACTTTCCCACTCACAGTGAAAGAGTTTATGGTGAAACATTTACACAAACCATATGAGATCAATCTCATGGACGAATTGACATTGAAAGGTATTACTCAATATTACGCATTTGTGGAAGAAAAACAAAAATTACACTGTCTCAACACTTTGTTTTCAAAATTGCAAATTAATCAGGCCATCATATTCTGTAATTCCACCAACCGTGTGGAATTGCTGGCCAAGAAAATTACGGACCTTGGATTTTCATGTTATTATTCGCATGCCCGGATGAAGCAGCAAGAAAGAAACAAAGTGTTCCACGAATTTCGTCAAGGAAAAGTGCGTACTTTGGTTTGCTCAGATTTACTCACCCGTGGTATTGACATTCAAGCCGTAAACGTTGTCATCAATTTTGACTTCCCTAAGACAGCAGAGACCTATCTACATCGTATCGGTAGGTCAGGTAGATTTGGACATTTGGGTCTTGCCATCAACCTCATCAACTGGAACGACCGGTTCAATCTTTACAAGATCGAGCAAGAATTGGGTACAGAAATTGCTGCTATTCCTGCTCAGATCGACAAGTCGCTTTACGTCGCAGAGGACAACTCTGCGGTCCCAGTGCCATTCCCATTGTCGTCTCTACCTAATACGATGGCTAATGTTGCAGGTCAACAATTGCCTCCTCAACAGACTCAACCGCAATTCCATGCAGCACCATCGACACAATACCCCGTTCCACAACAACAAAACCAGCCGCCACAAGGGTCTCAACAGCAATACCAACAACAGCAGCAACTCCAGCAACAAATTCAGCAGCAGCAGCATCAGCAGCAACAACAACAACAGCCGCACCATCCTCAAGCGTACCATCCTCAGCAATATATGCCTCAACAATACCCTCCCCAACAATATGCTCCTCAGCAATACATGCAGGGCATGTCCCCAATGAATGCCTCGGCCTCCTTGCAAGGCCAAGCATCCCCACATGGCTACTGAGTTTGGGCGTCTCCAGGTAATGCATTTTGGACTAGTTCCAATTTTTTTTTTTTTTTTTTTTCTCCCATATTCACCACCAAGGCCCATTTCACTACATCTTCCAAGGCCGATCAAGCATCACAGATCGTTTGTATCATTATCATGCATTGTATGGCACTCGATTTTCGAAGTATTGTGACTATTTTGTTTTTCAGTGTTTGCCATCGTCAGAGCCAAACTATTCATTCTTCATATGGCAGAGAAGCTTTCGTGACTCTATCGAATGGATCTTTTCAATCTCGAAAGTTCTCAGCACCCAGCAATTGTCATTGAATTTGTCTCTGTACTATTGAACAAAAGTTGTGTGTATCACATCTTTCGAACAGAGAAAAAGCGTCAATCGTAACGCATTCTCAAGCATTATTAAAATCCGGCAGGGTACTGTCATCATGCTTCATCCATGTAAAACGTATAGTTGCATCGTGGTTTACATTGTCAACGAAATGTTCAACCTTGATAATATCCATGTAGGTCTTTTAGCATCAGTGTCTCGAGGGAGATAACTGCATACCCATATCACTTCGAACTATTCCGTATCTATCTCTGCTTTCCGCGTCTGCCAAATTGGATCTCGACCGTCGAGGTGAGATCTGCACAACATTATATCTCTAGCAGACTTCTAAGTTGTTTTCAACTTTTCAACTTAGATCAAAAGTTTAGAAGCAGTTGAAAACAGTACAAATGGGTGTTTTTGACCTCGACGAACAACGTCTTGCAATCGGCTACGCCGTGGAATACATCAAGCATGCTATATTCGAACATTTCACTCGATTCGAACCAAGAACGTTGATCATATGTGGTTCTGGATTAGGGGGAATCGTCGACAAAGTATCGTTGAAACCAGAGCCATTGGCAATCCCATACGGTAACATTCCAGGTTTCAAGTCCAGCACCGTTGCTGGACATCAAGGGAAATTGGTTTTTGGATATATGCAAGGAAGTCCAGTGGTATTGATGTGTGGAAGATTGCACTACTACGAAGGCCACGAACTCCACGAGACCGTTTTCCCCATCAGAGTGATGAACGAATGGGGGTTTATCAAAAACCTGATTGTTACCAATGCATGCGGAGCTATCAACCCTGACTATGAGGTCGGAGATCTCATGTGTTTGAACGACCATATCAATTTTCCTGGTTTGGCAGGCCAACACCCATTGAGAGGACCTAACTTTGACGAATACGGTCCAAGATTCCAAGCTCTCAGCGATGGATACGATTTGAAGCTTCGCAAATTGCTGTACAATAAAAGAGCTGAGTTAGGTTTGGAAAGACCTCTTCACGAAGGTGTCTATTCGTTCGTGTCAGGACCTACTTTTGAGACCAGAGCCGAGGCCAGAATGATACGTGGATTCGGAGGAGATGTTGTTGGTATGAGTACGGTACCTGAAGTGATCGTGGCAAGACATTGTGGACTAAGGGTCTTGGCCTTGAGTCTTATCACGAACCGGGTTGTTGTTGATCCACCAGCCAGCGCCTTAGACGAAAATCCGGTACCGATTGATCAAGGTAAAGCCACCCACGAGGAGGTCTTAGAAACAGGGTTCTTAGCCTCTGTGGATGTTGAACGTCTAGTGGAGGCAGTCGTTGCCGAGCTTTGAATAGCGTAATCTCTCTATATTCTTCTGATAGAAATGCAGATATTTATACGTACATTTTGTTAGACTTCAATTGTGATCACAATCGATTATATCCTCCTTCTTTTGGCTTTTTTGAGGCCTACTCTTGCATAGCCCACTTTCACTGTTCCACCTCGCCAGCGGATTCCCATTTACCTTCCAGATTTTCTTTCCACAAGGTCACTTTGTTATCGCCTCCTGAGATGGCCAGGATGTTTCCTGAAAGCGACCAGCTAGCCCTCCACAAAACGTCTGGGAACTTGTCGTCCTTCAATAGGGTCTTCTTCCAAGGACCCTGGTTATTTTCTTGTGTCCAGATTATGCAGGTACGATCCTGAGACACAGACGCCAAGTATGAACGCAGGAGCATCGAAGGGGACCATGCAACGTCTCTTACCCAGTCTGTGTGACCTTCAAGTGTGTCTTGTACCAAATACGTGTTTGCTTCTGGGCTGTATTTCCAGACTTTGACAAGATTGTCGGCTCCACCTGTGACGAAACGGCGTTCCTGAAGAGATGAGGAGCCATCTTGCAGAGCAGCAGATGCCCAAGAAGCAGTATTGACGCCAATTGCGTGAGCATCTAGAACGACAGGTGCGGTAGTACCGTTTTCCTTGAATTCAACAACTGACACTTTCCCATCGGACGAAGCTGCAAGCAGAAAAGGTCCGTATTCATGAGGAGCCCATTTCACAGAGTTCACAGATGCAGAATGCACAGCATGGACCGCAGTTTGCACCCAACGTCCGTTTTCTTCCTTCCAGATCAATACTTTTCCATCATAAGAACACGATGCCAAAATCACACCAAATTTGGGGTGGGCCCAGTCCACTTGCCACACCGGTCCCTCATGCCCATGAAGAGTTTCTACCAGCTTATGAGTGTCGTTTTCCACTTCGAAGATTTTAATTGTTTTGTCGGATGAACATGTTGCTAGACGTTTGCCATAATAGTCCAAAACCGCGTCGTGAATTAGCTCCGAGTGAGCATTGGAAATCGTGGCCATATTTTAACTTGCCAAATCTACAAATACCACAAAGAATGGGTGGTCAATGGTCCCAGATTGAGCTGTTTTGGGATCAGTTCTTGGTGATGGAATTTGAACATTGTTAGTAGTTAGTTAACATGCTATTTGATATTTAGACCAGGAATGAGGACGAGTACAAAACCCAGCTCACGAGTACATGCGTACGTAGTGATATACATTAGGATCACTACACACGTAAAGTGCTTTCATTCTTATAGACAGCCTTATTGACCGAAGCTTGATTAGGGGATTTACTACATGGTAGCTTCTCTTTCAGGCGTCTGTCACAAATACTCTTGAGGTATGTTGAGCTTTTAAAGCGATGTAGATGTCAGATATCAAGATTCGTATATTCGTGGATAATGATGTATGTCTTTTTGGTAATCACGTGCCACAGCATCCTCTGAAACTATGGCCAGTTAAAGCTCTGGCAGGTTCGAGATATACCTTAGATTAAGCCTCTTGATGGATTACTACTTGTTGAATTGGTTAGAACGTTGGTTTGATATTAAGTTTCGGCTTTCTTCCCACAATTTTTTTTTCACTGAAAAGCTTAACTGATTCAAATAGTCCTGAGCGTTTGCGCATGGAGCCGGATTATAGTGGACGAGAGAAGAGTCTAATTCGCAATTAGTCGCTTAATGTTTGGGAAAAATACCAGTTAAAACTTTGAGAACATATTGTTGTCAATTTGCCCTATGTAGAAGGTATCTGTGCGAAAAAAAAGCTTGTAAATTTGAATGAGCCTTTGCACATCGATGAAGAGCTCATTTATTATGGATTCGCTAAATCAAAGAGATCCGGCCTCCATCCAGCCCTCTTTCAATGCGAGAAAATAAATGTCACTTTGTACATTTCTGTCGTTGCCCTTGGGATAGTTGTCGGCGACAGCGACGGAATAAGAGGTCAGTAGAACTACACCAAAACCAATGCAACCAGTTCCTTGAAGACGTCCCCCAGAGCGAGGTATTGCTAGTTGAAGTGCAAAAAATGTTTATTTGTATGTGAAGAATTGTCACTGTAAAACACACCTTTCAAATAGGAAAATTGATACCTCCAAAATTGTTTCTGCGACGCGCCAACAAACCCCGGATTAGCCTTGCGAACTGTATCATTAAAAAGATCGCAAATAAGCCTAGGATCAAGAATGCGTCTTTTAAAGTAGGTAGGCCGTAATAGTTGGAAGAAAGCACTGTCCGCTCCGGTTTCTCGTAACGGGTCTTGCAAAGCTTCTTGAGTAATTTAGAATGCAGCGGCTCACCACCTGTTCTTGTTTGGACTGATTCCGCACTAACTAGCCAACCAAACCTTTCTGCTGATCTTGTAAGCCACAGAAGCCAGGATTTAAATTGTAGCTTCAAAAGGGAAAGCTTGACACCCAGGAATATCGCTGGATTCACTTCCAATGCCATGCTATAGCACTTTCTCGCTAGCGCAAAGTTTTGTTCGACACCCAACCCGTACTCGTACATGTACCCCAGATTCCAACTCCCCAAAGGAGAATAGGAATCGCTTTCATAAAATGCTGCTGACCGCTCGTAGTCACCTAACTGGTAGTAAATGTCGCCTGCAACAATAAGTGCGTCTTTTGCAGCTCCCAACGACGCCAGCGCATAGTAACGTGCTGCCCAGCGCTTCCGCTCCACGGGAGAAAAAGGTGGCTCGTCCAGATTATAAGCAGGTTGGTGAAGTATGAAGGCAGCATTTGTTTGAGCTATCTCAATTCCCTGTTCAGCTGCCTGTGCATATAGCCACAAGGCCGCTTCCGTCTCGCCTCTGAGTAGCGCTAAGAACGCGTCTCTCATATGAGGAGCGACCCGTGTTTCTTGTGATTCAACAAATCTTCTGAACTGTAGCACAACTAAGGCTATATCACCGACAGAAAGTCCTTCCATTTCGACTGCCAACTCATAGATCGCTTGCTGCTGTCCCACATTTGAAGCACCTCTAAGTGAGAATTCGGAGGTTTTCACAGTTGGTGGCAGCAAACCTGACTTGTACAGCTGATATCCTTGGTAGAGGCTTTCACCACGCATATTCTTCTCGTAATGCTCTAGCGCTGCCGTGGCGTTCTCACGAAAATAGTGCTGAATCTTGCCGAGATTTACATGTGCAAGCGATTGAGAGGAGGTTGGCATGGACACTGCATCCATCAGTATTGATTCAGCTGCATCTACATCTCGATATGGAAAGCCTTGTCCAGTGAGAAGCATATGACCCCACAATTCTAAGCATCTGCCGTAGTAGTATTTCTGTAGAGTATCCATTATTGGCAGCTGAGACGCGTATTCAGTTATCGTGGCATTTAATATCTGTACAGTAGCCCCTAGGTTGCGTCTTTGAGTGTATGTGCCCAAGTAATTGTCAAGAGCGGTGTAATACAAGTCCAGAAGCTGTCTGCTGTCCTCGTCTTCTTCCTTGAAAAAAAATTCTCCAGGAACGAGCTTAACACCTTGTGAGCGTAGAATTGTCAGGGCAGGAGTTGTGATATCAGGCCTATTTGCCCTGAATCTCGAGATAGTAGACGTTCTCCGACTCAGACCAGTGCCCAACAGACCGCCTGTTAAATCTGGAATGCGAACATAATAAGATTCCACGTAGGGATGGAATATTTGCCACTCAACATCCGTGTAATTTTCACGCAGTTCTGTGGCAAGCCCGCTGTAGAGCATAAGGGCTTTTTCCTCGTCCAGAGGAACGTTTATACCCTTGGAATATCGATACGCCAATGCCATGATAGCCCTCAAATCCCCCAGCTCAGCTGCTTTTTCATATAAGATCAGTCCTTGGGGAATATCCACTGGAATGGTACCAAAAAATCCGGTGATATGCATTACACCTAGTTCAAAAACCGCAGAGGCATTGGTGTAATCTGTGAGATTGTTAAACTTCTGTAGATGATGGAACGCCAAAGATTTGTTCTGGGGAACTCCATATTGTTGTTGCAATAATATTTGAGAGAGGACGTATGTAGCTTCGGTGTTGTTGAAAACTTCGCTAGATCGCACAAGTTCCGAGTACATGAGTCTATTGTCGTGGCTTTCTGAAGCAAGAAAAGCAGCCCAGTTATGCTCCTGCTCCTCTTCGTAATAATCAATCGGTAAAGTTATATTTATCCCACCTTGGTGGGGATCCCATTCTTGTGCAGAGTTGATCAAACATTCCTCGTGTTTCGGCAGGAGTGCCAGGTTTTTAGCTACAGTGTCCCATTTGTCTTCTTGTAAGCAACGGACGAAGATGCAATTGACCAGGAAAGCTGTGATGAAAGAAGCTTTCATGTATTATGGGATTCAACCAATGCGAGGGACAAAAGAAGCACCACTAATGTCAATTGAACGTGTAATCGTGACAGGGTGTCTCTAGAGGTGCTACTTCTTCTAGTTCCTGAATCACATCTTGGATAGTGTTAATCATATATCAGGTCACATGATGGTCTGAGCGTAATACGATATTTCAGAACTAAGAAGGTCTATGGAGCCTGCTTAATTGCGCGGTACCGTTCGTTGGTATTGTTATCTCAAGAATGTGTACTGAGCTCTATTTCTTTGTATCTAGCTTGAATTAATGGCACCGGTAACGAATTTACACACGTATATAAGTTCCGAGCGATCTTTTGCCAGTTGAATACGTTTTAACGGGTTCAGAGATTCGAATTGGATTGGAGATAAGCTCAAAACTCAGGATAAATTCAAGGCTACAAGAATTTCGACTGAAAAAGTGAAAAAAGTAAAACTTGATCACTTTTAGTAGGAAATGGGGCTCGAAAGACGCACCGGAACGTTCGCCGATGCCGTTAAATGTTAGTGAAGAGAGAATTAATCATCGGGGAATGGTCTGCTTAGCAATGCGATTAGATTTATAGCGAACCTAGGTATGTTGTTCGTTAGTCGAGTGGTAGCTATCAAGATTATTACCTGACGCTGTGCCAAAAAAGTATAAAGTGATGTGATTTGGCAAGATCAAACTTACGAGAACATAAAAGCCAAAGAACGACCCTGGAAGCATGCGAGGCTCCTTGAAGGTTGTGGAAAAATTGACATTTTTCTCGAAGATAAACTTTAATTGCTTCGTCCCATAGCATGAACTTTTTTCACAGCTCCCGGATGAGGTAGTTTCCTACGCCAATTTTCACATCGCCACACCCACAGGGTACCATATCTTCAAATACCGTCAGGTATGAATGAATCATCTTCAATTGTTGTCGTTGATTTAATTCACACCAACATCATTGCCCAGCTCCCAAGATCTGTTACATTTTTGTCATTTTATTCGGTTTCTGACACAACGCATCGCCAGCAAGTATCAGTAGAGGATAATCATAACCATTGAAAATTTAAAAAGTACTAATTCTCACTCAAGAAATTCTCATGATATTGTTATCTCGCTAGCCCTGAGCCAACGATCTCTACAGCTGTTCAAAACCAGAATAATCCTAATGGGCAGTATTTCATCATGTGATCTCTTGGTTTATTAGCGGATCTACACAGGCTCATCACAGTTGAAAGCTCGAGATCAAACTACGTTTTACTCACCATGGTCCTCGCTCGATGTACTTTCACCCTCTCAAATGCACGTAGGCTGGATATGTAGCTGTTCCCAAGAGCCAAAGTCCATTTACTTTCTCAACGTATGTCGCGCATGCCAGCATATATCTTGCCATCAGTGCCAAAAACCAGAACTGGCCGTAAAGTTCTGTCCCGGATGCTACTCGACAGTCGATAGTGGGAGCCTAACGCAATGCATTAAAAATTGTTTAGAGTGTCCAAAATGCCAAAATCAGTTGGTTGCGACAACCGACGGTCGACGACTTTCTGACAAAAAAGAACTGATACTGAGCTGCCATGGCTGTGGATGGACCTATCAAACTGACGAATTGAAGAATGCTCGATCTCAAGGTCTGGCTCTTTATTTCGACTCATTGCGCCAAAAATCAGACCCGCAATTGGCCAGGTTCCGTGATCTACGGGCCTTCTACAACACCAAACGGAAATTAGAGGAATTTGAAGCAAGGACCAACAAGGGTGTGCTTGAAACTCTGGATGAAGCTACATCTCGAGAACTAGCGGCTAAACTTCAAACTGCAAAACTGTTTGAATTGATTGACGAAGAACATGCGGTTCCACTGCCGAAAAGAAAGTTTACACCTAACGATTCTGAAAGGAATTTGTCGTTACTACCACTGCCACGCAGACTTAAGGCAAAATATAACTACAAATGTCCCAAATGCGATGCCTATATTACTAAGGTGTTTCCAGATCCTAAGTCTTCGCGATTCGTTCAACAATCCTTTGCGACAGACCTCGTGCCAGACGTCAAAGCTGTTCCGCTGGCAACTGTCCATTCATCAGCCGACTGCACTTCAAAAGACGTGGCACTTGTTTTCAGGGTACCAGAGCAAGCTGCAAAGGTTACCAAGGTATTATTGACACCGCCAATCAATGCTTACTTACCCGTGTGCGATTTCGATCTCAAGCTTGAAAATGGTTTTGTGCGGGCACAAACCCCAGAGGACGATATCAAACAATTCAGTGCGCGCATTCCGAGCTATCTATTAAGTCAGAGCCGTTTTTCGAAAAACTGTCTACAAACTTCGAGAAACACGCTTCAAGCTGACGTTGTGGATGAGGGAGATGGGTGGGCCATAATCCCATTACATCTGGAGGATGATTCCGAATCCTACCAGGTGCAGATGGACGTATCCACCAACGATATTCAAGTAACGCTCCAGATGGTTGTATCTACATAGACAAGTAACTCAAATATACTTATCATCACCTACTAAATCAATGAACACAAGTCCGAAAACACACATCTCTTTCATACAAGAACACTCATATTCAGATGAAGAGTATGGTACCCAAGGACACCATTGCTCGTGTTTTTCAAACTTGTTCTTTCAACCACGACTCCACAAGAATCACGGAGTCTACGTTAACAGTTATCGAAGAATACCTTGAAGTGTTTGTTCGCGAAGCTGTGCTACGATCTGTGGAAAACAAAGATCGTGTGAAAGAGGAAGATTCCAATCGTCTAAACAATGAGCTAGTTCTGACTCACAAAGATCTGGAGAGTGTCTCCGGACTTCTGCTGCTAGATATGTGAAATCATGAAGCATGTTCTTCAAGAAATCCTAACAAATGCGGGATTAAAGTTATCTACAATTGAAGCCTTTACAATTTTGAAGGTGTTTGATCCGTTTCATGCCATCAGGTATTTACACCATGACTTCACTTTCTTTCAGAATGCGCTCCTGGCCTGCACAATGTCTTTAAGAACAGGCATTATCAGATCTAATGAGGTTTCAACCATAGGTCACTGGCATTTTGATCTCACGATCGGATAAATAACTCTGTATGTTTCTGAATCAAGTGGGCTGTAGGCCTGAACTCTCTGGAGCATTGAATGGCCCGATGCTCAGAGGCTGATTGCTAATTGTGTTACGAACAACTGAAAACCAATTGGGCGTGGCCATGAGGTAAGCATGATGCAGTGATTGTTGTTTTACGCATCGTTAAAACCAACCTCTCTCCGTAAGTAATTCGTTTCAGCTGGTCAGTTCCCGCTGCATGTTGTCACTGGTGTGGCATATAAATGGTCAATATATAGGGGAATATAAGGCCCTGTGCTTTTGGTTGTTTAACAGATTCTTCGTCACTCCATGCTATCTTAAGAAGATGCATCAGTTAGCACGCAGGTGATTAGATTTGTACATTCGCAGGTCCGCGTGCGTAACAGTCTAACCAACAAATCTATTCTAGCGTTCCTATCAACGTCTGGCTCGATAAGTTTATCTTCACTCGCACTTCGTCCATCGTGGTTTTCAAAGACATGTAAAAAGACAGATCTTTAAATTCTGAAGTACAAACTTAACTACAAGTCTATTAGACTTACGCCTTGATCTGCTGCTCCGTTGGAAGCATATTGGTTGCGCTGTTGTTGAGGCGGATAATTTTGATTCCCATTCCCAAACCCATAGCCAGTGTAAGAGGGCACAACCGAGGTACTTGGAAGTCCCGTGTATTGTTGGCTTAAGAAAGGGTTCTTCTTGCCCTGTGATTCACTTGTGACCTGCTTATAACCTGTACCTTGTGAATTGATGAAGGTGCCGGTCTTGGTATGCTGAGCAGGAATACGAGTACCACCTGTATTACCGAATGTATCTAGACCAGCACCTGTGGCCAAAAGATTGTTCAAGTCGCTGAACTTGTCAGAGATAGACTGGTTCCCAGTTCTGGTTTGTTTGAGTGGCTGCTGTGGTGGGGAAGGAACTCTTTGTGGAGCAGGCGCTTGCTGTGGCACTTCCACTGGACGTGGAGGAAGTGGAGCGGGTGTTTGAACCGTATTGGGTGGTGGGCTCATTTGGTTGTTTCTTGCGAATGGGTTGTTAGAGCCTGTTGCTAAGGGTTGCAACTGTTGTTGTTGCTGTGCAAGCGACTGCAAGTATCGCTGATGCGCAAGTGCCTCCTCTTGCTGTTGTTGTTGTAAAGCCAGGTACTGTTGTTGGGCGAGGTATTGCTGCTGAGCCGCTTGTTGATATTGTTGTTGCGCGAGCTGTTGTTCATTCATCTGCTGTTGATATTGAAGATACTCCTCTAAGGTAATTGGATTTCCGAAAACATCATAATACATGGCCTGCTGTTCGGGTTGCTTGTACTCGAACATCTGGTTTTGAGCCTGCTGCATTTGAAGTGCTCGTAGACGCCTGAGCTCTTCCTCTTCTTGACTGAGCTGCAGGGCGGTCTGCAGGTCGTCATTGCTATTATCGTAGAGCTCCAATCTTCTGCGACGCTCTTCTTCTTCCTGCTCTGCGGTGAGTCTGCTTTCCTCTAAAGCACGCTGCATGTCGTCGTCGTTGAGATTGTCGCGAGTCCGACGCCGTCTTGGCCGACGGTTCTTCCGTCTTAGTTCTCTTTCCTCTCTCAAACGCTCGTCGTCCAGCAACAGCGCGGTCAGTTCACGCGCTTTGACACGCACAAGCTGACCTTGGTCGGTTCCAAGTTCGTCCTCGTGTATAAACTCCTGCAATGTTTTGATGATATACAAATTCTCTTTGGCCCAAGGAACACAATGATCTGAGCCACACCGGACCAAATAGTCCAGCACCGTTAACGATTTCGCAACATGACGCCAATTTTTGCCCTTATCGTTCAACCGTTTATCTAGCATATCCATGATCTCGAAAAAACTCACATTGTCCCACGACCTTTCCGCAATCTCATCCAAAAGGTCCACAGATGGTCCATCTGAGTCATTAGATGTAGCCTCCCGTAACAAAACCTGTGTGCTCGAATATCCGTTCACCACATTTTTGGCCTTTCTCATCAACGATTTTGACATTTTCGAAGCTTGGAAATTTCTGAACTTCCGACGCTACAAATTTAAATCCAACAAAATTGCACGCAGCTACACACACACAAAACTCAAGCCTGCAAGCGTTCCAAAAGGGGTCGTACTTAACCGTTTCGTTCGTGGTTTTGGTTAGTTCAAGACCCCTATAAGAGAGTCTATAAATTCCAATTTTTCATGGTAATTTAACCAGCATTCTCACCTCGTATATGATGACTCAGTGCTGAAATTACAATTCAAATAGTTTTTGAGCCAAATATGATACTGAGTGTATGTTTGGAATGTACTTGACACGTAGAAATCCAAACTGTGTCAATGCCTCATCGTTACTGCGACTTGCATTGTTTTTAGCTAATAAAAACATTTAGGAAATATATATCGCTATTAACGGGTGTGTCGCTGTCGCCCTATGAAATTAGCTTAAGTATATATAAATATATTGTAGCTTTTATCCACGTATCGATGAGCTTCAAAGAAGTGATTGAAAAAGGCACAAGACAACGCTCCGACAGCTATTTAGATACTGATAGAGACTCACAGTGACTCCAATTGTCTGTGGCTAACCAATTGCATACATTGAGTTTTTCCAAGCGCCAATTTAGGGTCATTTTACGGCTGGAAGGTAGTAAAACAGTCATCTCGGCAAAAAAAAATAGGTAGATCAAATACAGCGGATTCACGTTGCAAATTGAGAGTTTCAACTGTTTATGATACGATTGGCCCGTTTTGGAATGTCTTCAGGTAAAAAACAGGCCACCTTAGCGGCGTTTTTCAGCTCTAAAAAGAGAGATGTGGACGATACGTCAAAATTGGACAAAACTGTCAAAAAGCCCAAATTGAACGATACAGATGGTACAGAGCCAAAAAGCTCATCTTTGGAGGTGTCGTCGTCGACACTTGATCAGCCTGTGGTAGACCCAATTCCTGCATCGTTGAAGCCCGCGAAACCCGTTGTCCAAAACGATATCCCTGGTGCGCCAGAAATAGTCCCCAAGGCCCCAAAACAGTCCAAGATCCTGTATTCTGAAATCTGCAATGTCTTCAACGAAATCGAAACTACATCTTCGAGACTACAGATCGTCAAGTTGTGCAGTGATTTCTTGTATTCAGTACTTTCCCATACTCAAGATGATCTCGTGCCAATCACCTACCTGCTGATAAACCGATTGGGTCCCGATTACCAGCCCGGACTCGAACTTGGGCTTGGAGAGGGGCTTCTCATGAAGACGATCAGCGAAAGTTGCGGCAAATCTCTGCCACAAGTGAGGGCGCGCTACCGTGAGCTCGGTGATCTGGGCCGCATAGCTCAGGAGGCAAGAGCAGTACAGCCCACCATGTTTAAGCCCAAGCCACTAACCACGGGTGAAGTGTTTGCCAATCTACAGGCCATTGCTAAAGCTCAAGGTAAAGATTCACAATTGCGTAAAATCCAGTTGATCAAGAAAATGTTGACCGCATGTGAGGGTGTAGAGGCTAAGTTTCTCATAAGGTCTTTAGAGTCTAAACTCAGAATTGGGCTCGCCGAAAAAAGCGTGTTGATCGCACTATCTAAGGCGATCTTAACTCATGAACACGACGGTAAAGAGCCCTCTGCCGCTTCCGTAGATGCAGCTGAAGAGAAAATTCGTGATGCTTTCTGCCAAATACCGAACTATGAAATTGTGATAAAAACGGCTCTTAAACATGGCATCATGAACTTAGATAAACACTGCGTGTTGACGCCGGGCATCCCACTCAAGCCCATGCTGGCGAAGCCGTCAAAATCCGTCTCTGAAGTTTTGGATCGATTTCAAGGACACAGGTTCACCTGTGAGTACAAATACGATGGCGAAAGAGCCCAAGTCCACTTGCTTCCAGATGGCACGATGCATATTTACTCTAGAAATGGCGAAAACATGACAGAAAGATATCCAGAGATCAAAATCAGCGATTTTATTGCGAACAAAGACGCTACACATAGGCTTATCTTGGATTGTGAGGCGGTTGCATGGGACAAGGAACGCAACACGATTTTGCCCTTCCAAGTGCTGAGTACACGGAAACGAAAGGGCGTGGTGGCCGAAGACGTTAAAGTTAGAGTGTGCTTATTTGCGTTTGACATTCTGTGTTACAACGATGAGCCTTTGATAAGCCGTTCTTTTGCGGAACGCCGTGAGTACTTGCATCGGGCGCTGAAGCCGGTTCCTGGGGAACTGCAGTTTGCTAGTGAAATGACCACTACGAGTCTTGAAGAGATGCAGCACTATTTGGACCAATCCGTGAAAGATTCTTGCGAGGGTTTGATGGTGAAATCGCTGGACGGCGAGGATTCGCAGTATGAACCCAGCAAACGGTCCCGTAACTGGTTGAAGTTGAAAAAGGACTATTTGCAAGGTGTGGGCGATTCGCTGGACTTGTGTGTTTTGGGTGCATACTATGGGCGGGGAAAACGTACGGGTACTTACGGAGGGTTCTTACTGGGCTGCTACAACCAAGATAGCGGCGAGTACGAGACCTGCTGCAAGATCGGCACCGGGTTTTCCGATGAGATGCTGCAAAAGCTGTATGACGATTTGAAGCCCACAGAGATTGACAAGCCGAAAGCTTTCTACGTTTACAGCGAATCTGCGCCGCCCGACGTCTGGTTCGAGCCCACCATGCTGTTCGAGGTCCTGACCGCGGATCTATCGCTTTCGCCAGTCTACAAGGCAGGCTCAGGTTCCTACGACAAGGGCATATCGCTACGATTCCCAAGATTCATACGCATACGAGACGACAAGGGTGTGGAGGACGCAACATCTTCCGAGCAAGTTATAGAGTTTTACGAGGCGCAAGCGCATATGAGCTAAGAATGGGAGAGATTTGCATGTAGGAAATACCGGAAAGAAATGGGGTGGGAAAAGGTGTAAGAAACATGGGTGCTTTATAACGCGTTATTGTTTTGGTTGTTTACGTGTCTGGGTTCAAAATAACAAACAACCCAGACACTTTTATGGATCACATGACGAATCCTATTTGATTATGTCAGCCTTTTTGTCAAATATATCACATGACCTTCCGGGAGTTATCGGATGACACCCAAAACTACACTTCCAGCTATAAGTAACCACACCTGGATTGAAGACAAAACTACGCCCTCTTTCTCCACAACATCATTGAGGTTAAGAAAAGGTATAAAAAGCCCTTTAAGGATCTAGGGATTTCAGGAGAACTTTTTGTGTGCTGCTGTTTCCCCATCGAAATAACTGATAAACTTACACCACGCCTTCTTTTCACTATGACAAGCACAATTCCAGCGCCAACAGATGTGGGTGCTTTGGCCAATCGCATCAACTTTCATACTAGAGATCAACACAACAAAATTGACGCCCAGATGAGCGTCAAGTTCGCTTTTGCCATGAAACACGGCTTCATATATCGTCAAGGCATTTTAGCGTTCTATTACATTTTCCAAGCTATTGAACAGGAAATCGACAGAATTTTGGAAAACGCAGAGACTAAACAAGAATTGCAGACCAAAGAGATCCTAAATCAGTTTTGGGTAGATGACTTTCGGCGTTCAGACAAAATATTACAGGATTTGGAGGTTTTGTACGCAAAGGAGTATCCCAAAAAGACAGATTTACATGAATTCATACAGCAAAACGTGCTGCCCATGCAACAACAGGCATTCGTGGATTACGTTCATCAGGGCATCCAGAATAGTCCAACTACGGTGCTGGCGTACTGTCACGTGCTGTATCTTGCCCTTTTCGCAGGCGGACGTGTAATGCGTTCGACGGTGTACAGATCGACAGGGCTATTCCCCAAATTCCCAGATCTCACCCCGGAAGAAGTGGTTCGTCGTGGAACGAATTTCTTCACTTTCAGCTCCGAAGGTGTGACAGCCGAAAACCAGCTTCGCAAGGACTACAAACGCGGATACGAATTGGCCACACGCCAGGGTCTAACCGAGGAGCAGAAATTGGATATAATCGAGGTGTCAAACGCGATTTTCGAGTGGAACACCCGGGTTATTTCGGAACTGGGTGAGATCAATCGTCAAGAACTAATGGGCAAGCTAAGCTTTAAACTAATTACTTTTGCCCTGGACGAATGGAAACACACAGAGAAATTGAGTCGCAAACAGAAAAGTCTCGTGCTGGCCATGGGCGTTATGATTCAAATCCTGGCGATGTGGTGGATGCTGCGTAGATTCTTTTAGACAGATAAGCCATATAAAATGTAGGGCCTCCAAAAATAGCGGAAATGAAGATGGTGAACTTAGAAGTGTGCAGTGTCCAGTTTTTGGTTATCTATACGGCCTTGCAGCTTTTTCTTATAAATTTTGAAATATTGGTGTAAAACGCTGCTGCGAACGACAACGTCATGCGAATGCTCCTTTTCTCGCGTATGTACAGGGAATGATTATAAAAGTGTGGGCGTTCCACTCATTTACCTTGAGACTTTTTCCTCTTTTCAGCTTTTTGTCTCTTTCTTCTCTTCCGCAGCTTATGCTTTTTCATTTTTAGTCGTCTTTTCCGCATTACACTGTCTGTGAACAGCTCTTCAGGAGTTGTGTTTGGTTCCATTGGCACTATTGGCTTCAGTAATGACACGGGCATCGCTGACTGAGTTAAGATCGTATGGCTTTGGAAAGTGTGCATGCCAGATCTACCAATTGCACTCGAGACACGAGGCTTCAGCAGCGCTCGCGCTGCCAGTTGTCTAAAAGCACTAAGCATATTCTAGTACCGTTGTGGAAGCCACCGGATGTCGAACAGAAAACCGGTTCCCGCTACTCACTGTTTCTGATGCTTCATCCATTCCAATGGTGGTGGGTGAATGAGTATCTTTAAATTTCAAAAATTTTAGAAGTTCAATAATCGTGTGAAGCGATGAGCCTTGGCGACCAGAGATTCTCGGTGTGAAGAACGAAGCAATTGTGGTGGGCATGGATTAAGCTGAGCTTTTCGTTGTAACTCGTTTTGGAGTTGCCATGTGTGCGGTGAAACTCACGATCTCAGAGTAAATATAAGAGTTCTTGTGTGTCACGTGACCCCAAGGAATATTTGTTTTCCAGTTAGAACGGAGGTGAAGGGTCATTTCGTAAATGCGGGTTTCTAGCTTTGCGGACCCGTTCCTAATTGACTTGCATAGTATAGGCTGATATATTTGACCAGTTGCATATTGGATTGGGTATTTTTCAGTCATTCTTTCTGGCAGTGTCGTTGTGCGTAAATTGGTGTGTCTGAAAAACTCCGGAGGTAAACGCAAAAAGGGAGGAACGGAATTGGTCAAAAGTGATATCGGCCTCTTCATTTGACCAGCCAAGTCACACAGCAACAACTGCCGTGCCACGGTCCTCATACTTCAGCACTGCGTTCATAACACGCACGTGATCGATGTCAGTGACAGATTTTCATCTACACAACAATGCGTTAGAGCTACAAATAACAAATCCAGAGACCCTCAGGTATTACTTATTGAAATCTGGAGACCATTCTTCCCCTCGATGTCCTACGACTTCACGTCTCATTTCACGACGTGACGAAGATTCACCCAAACGCGCGATGAGGTTTACAGTTCAACCTTCAAACAACTCTTTCGCCCACTTTGTTAATCATACTAATAACATGGTCTACTAAGAGCCCTTTAGATCCCTCTCGTCACAGACTTTTCTGACATTTTCAAGATTTTTGAAAATACCAAAAAACAACCATAAAAATAGGCCCTAGACTTCAACGAAAACTCAAACTAATCATTAAAAAATAAGACTCAATTCTAACAATAATCTACGCTATTGAAATGATTCTAGCCTGTTCACAGCTTGTTCAGCTGGGTTAACTTCTTTCCTGTTAACTTTATTCACTTCCCATACTAATTACATTTTGAAAAATTTTAGAATAAGACATCTATAAAGTAAACCTAAACTTATGTTGTAGCTCATCGCCGTATTTAAGGTATAGGTTTATAAACTTTCCCTAGCATTGATAAACGCTATCACCGATATCTCAAACGAGGTTTAGCTTTATTACTCCTTTCCGATGCGCGGGTATGTTGCCAATAGTGCTGGTATTCGCTATGGTGTTGGTCTAATGCAGAAAAGACATATCATGGGATTTGTTCGAAACGCACTGGGATTGGACCCACCACCTTCTCCAGATGAGCCTACGGTAGAAAATAGGTTTCATCCGTGGGATCAATCGCCTTCTCCCGACTTGAGAGAAAGAGCGGCCACCATACGGGCTTTAGCTAAATGTCCTGTTACTGGCCAAGAAATCAACTATACTTGTCCAATATCGGGTATCCCAACACACCACTCACGGGAAGCTTGGGAGAAAGATATCGATTATCAACAATCGAAGAGACCGGAAATTTTGAAGAAAGTTAACATTTACGAGCATGATCTGAGGTCCGGCAGGCCGTTCCCAGAATTCGATTTCCCGCTAGACCAGGATTTTGACCGTATGGTCAACCTGACGAACTGGGATCTTTTCTTCTACACGCGTGGCTTCTACTCTATGGATACGGAATTTCAACTTGCCGCGTCTACGAAAATGCTCAGCTATCCAATCACAATTGGATCCGTTCTTCACCAATTTTCGCCATACTCTTTGAATCCAAAAGGTCCTATAAGTCTAGAAGGTCTCAAATCGCTAGCAGCACTCCGCTACACGTTATATCCTGAGCAGAACCGCCGCGTTGTTTCCACTGCCAAAGACAGCCCACTTCGAATCTTCATCCTTGGGGCCAGAGCCGAAGCACAGTTGCCGGGACATGTTTGGAAACAATTGCAATTTATGTTCCCAGAAACGCAGATGGAGTTGCATTTTGTCGGCCCAGAGTCTCATTTTGATAGAAATAAGCGAGATTACGTGCATTCGTCAACGCCTATTGTGCGCAGAGTAGACGAAACTTTGAGTTTCATCTACCACACGGACTTTTTCCATGTTCTTCATGAAGCCCAGGACTTTTTCCCTTACGATCCATACACAGACATTTTCTTCTGTTTCCATCCTGGATTCGCCGCCCCAGAGTCTCGAGAAAACTGGATGGGTAAGACCATGGAAGCTTTGTTGGAGACAAAATGTGCCATTTTCACCACAGGGTTCAACGAAGCCGATCTCAAAAGAGACATGGCTGCTGTTGTGGATACCTATGGAAAAGAGTTGGACATGCTGATGGAACCCTCTCACAACGTGTTTGGCAGTACCAAGTGGGAACTCAACGACATGAACCCTCAACAAGTGTATCAGTTCAATATGTACATGGCTGGGTTCAGAGGTAAACGGTACCATGCCATTGAAGTATAAGGTAGGTAGCCAAAACACCTGGCCATTTCGCGGGTCTTGTAAATATTAATCCTGTATGTAAATTATACATATGTATACCCTTGATTCTTCTTTTTACTTTTCAGACAGTCGTCTGTGTATGTCATTATTATATGTTACATTATAGCGTTGTAGAACAGCACGAAATCCCGCTGGCACTTCTCCCAGCGCTGTGGGTCGAAGAAAACGTACGAGCCTCGTTCGGATGCACCTCCTGGTGCTACCACTGGTTCCATCATTGGGTCTTTTGTGAGCCATACCTTTAGAGTCTTGTGGTAACGCCAGTTCCGCTTGCGGAGCTCCAAATACGTCAGTTCCTGCACGACGCTGCCTGGATGTTTGTAAAAGAGGTAAAAAAGTGTTTCGTCTTGAAATAATGAGATTTTGGCATGGTCCTGTTGGACTGAGTTGAAAACCGGGTTATTAGACCCAGACTGCAGTATGTTGGGAATTTTGGTAAACGATTCGGGAATAAAAAAGCGCGGTTCTACCTCGCTACGCGAGGTTTCTACCCATGGTGATGGAAATGTGTCTAAAACTCTTTGTCTCCCGTTTGCATCACTGGAAATTCCTAACGAGTGAAGCACTGGTGTGAGATCGATTCCCAGAGTCATAGAAGGGTCATAATCCGCACTTTGGTCTTCACGCCTTATCAGAGGTAAAAGTGCCTTGAGCCCATACTTATCCATCTTGCCAAAGTCGAGACAACGCTGTATATTCACTGCTCTTTCAAGTTCATCAACTCTGGTTTCTTCATGACATCAAATTTTTGATATTAACAATGATATATATATTATATATAGATAGAATATAAAATAAAGCTCATCGCTAGAAACTTAAACTACTAAAGAACAGTATTTGAACTTTGAAAGACCAGCTTTTCGAACTTCAAGCATCTCATTTCTTCGAAACTCTTCCGATAACCATGTCTTACAGGCTTACTCCCAACATTTTGGTTACTGGAACACCAGGCTGTGGGAAAACTACTACAAGTGAACTTTTGAGTAGACATCTGAAAGATAGCCGATACTACAACATAAGTGATTTTGCTAGAGACAATAAGTGCTACGAGGGGTTTGACGACGCAAGAAAATCGCATATTGTGGACGAGGACAAGCTTTTGGACCATTTGGAACCTCTGTTGCGGAAAGGAGGAGCGATTGTAGACTGGCACGTTAATGACATCTTCCCTGAGAGACTGATAGACTTGGTGGTTGTTTTGAGGTGTGACAACTCTGTGCTGTACGATAGACTGGCCGCACGGGGCTACCACGAAGCCAAGTTGCAGGAAAACATCGATGCTGAGATTATGGGTGTGGTGATGCAGGACGCTGTGGACTCGTACGCCGCGGAAATAGTGGTGGAGCTGCAAAGCAACTCGACAGAAGATATGGAGCAGAATGTGGATCGGGTTGTTATGTGGACCGACGCGTGGCTGAAGCAGCATCCCAAAGGCGTGACAAACGAGAGGGACGACAAAGGAGAGGACGAAGACGAGGACGGATCCGGGAGTGACGGCGCAGAAGAGGAAGAAGAGGCCATTGAGGGTGACAGCGATGATAATTAGGGCTCTTGATAACTACAGCCCTGGTTTTTTTTGGTTTCTGTGATCGAGGCCATTTACCTCCATACCCATACACTTCATCAATGAGATTTCAAAACACACAAACTGGGCCTATACTATTTTCCAAGTGATGAACAACAAAACAACTTCAGATCGTTGCTAACCTTCCTGGTTCCAGCTAGCACTCAACTTCTTCTAGAGTCACATGACTATCGCATGATTATCACATGCTCGGAAAGGCTCGTTAGTCATGACACAATTCCAGGTCTATTCACGGTCAAAAATTTTTAGCTCATCTCTCGTGAAAAATTCGAGCTATTCAACCTTTAACCATTCAAGATCATCAAAGTTCGAACCAGTTTTGGCGCGAAAAGTCAACGTCACAGGCGTCTAAGCGATGCATTATGTTGTGTTAGAGGTGGAGGTGGCTCGTCGTGAAGACAGGGCAAAAGACTGGGCTCAAATCGCGCGATTTGAATACCAAATCTTGGATGCGAAAACGTTAAAACAAGCGTTTGCTAAAAACCGACAGGTTCAGCTGGGTCCTGGGTGCTCATTGCAAGAGGCCGTGGGTCAATTGGATCGGGATATCGTGGAGCATGCTGGGGGCGATTTTGTGCTGTGTTCTCTGGGGTCGACGTGGCATTTTCGTGTGACGATGCCACGACAAGCGCGGGACGAAGTTTTCATTCTACCGCCGCATTTGCAGCACCCTAAGGTTTTTGATTTATGGAAGGAGTATCAGAGATGGTGCGTGAATCATCCGGAGATCTTGGCGTTGCGTACCACAGCCACTTCGTCACAAAGCAAGAAAACCAAAGATTTGGATGAATTACGTGCGGTCTTGGAACTTGAAAACGTGGCGGATGACGCTAATGAAGAGTCAAAAGAGCCGGTAGATAATGCGGAGACTCTCCTTAATCAGGCTCTTGGAGTTATTTTGCAGCTGCACCAAAAATGTTGTACTCCGGAGGACAAACTTATGGTCTTGACGCATCCGTACGATTCGTACCTCGACGTGCGTACCTTTTTGCAAGAAAGATCCAAAGTTTTATACATGAACAATTTGCCTCCCGATACCACACAGAGCGAACTGGAGTCCTGGTTTACTCAATTTGGAGCTCGTCCGGTCGGTTTCTGGACCGTCAGAAATATCGTCGAAGAAACCTCCAACGTCAATAATAATTGGTCTAGTAACAACAGCACGTACGTGGAGGCAGAAGATAGTATCTCAGGATTTGTGGTATTCCAAACGCACGAAGAAGCCACAGAGGCTCTTTCTTTAAATGGGAGATCGATACTGTCTAACATCGCCAACACGAAACAACCAAGGGTCATTGAGCATACTGTTGAGATTCAGCCTTCAAGCGCAAGAGTCCTGGATAGAGCTCAAGAAATTCTCTCTCCTTTCCCACAAAGCAAGAACAAACCTCGACCTGGCGACTGGAACTGTCCTTCGTGTGGGTTCTCCAACTTTCAAAGAAGAACCACTTGTTTCCGCTGTTCATTTCCTGCAAACGATGCTGGTGCTATGAACAAAAACGGCTACGTTAGAAATTCATTGCAGCAAACGGCGCTTGGTGATCTACAGACTGGCTTCAAGCCTGGAAACGGTATTGCTGGAATGTCACCTATGCCTGGTCACATAGCAAATGCGCTCATTCAGCAGACGCATCTTTCTCAGCAACAGCATCAGCATCAGCATCAGCAGCAACACCAGCAGCAACATCAGCAGCGCGTGCGTTACAACCATGCACAACGACTTGGTCAAGCTCAACAGGGTGGATCCAACGTGCCTTTCAGAGCAGGCGATTGGAAGTGCGCTGTTTGCACATATCACAATTTTGCCAAAAACGTGGTATGTTTGCGCTGTGGTGGTCCGAAGACTACTGATCACCAACAAAAAGATTTAGGCACTGTCAACTCCTATAACAATATTCAAGGGATTGACAATGGAATGGGTATTACGTTGAATACTAGGAGCTTTTCGGAGCCTGCATGGTAAGAACGCATTATAAACATAAAAATTGCAAGTGGGAGATAATGGTTATTGGTTTATCGTACACTTCTTTTCGTATTCGTCAGCTGTATGAATCGGAAGAATTGACTAAAAGTATTGTAATAAGGTAGGGGTTGGAAGCATAAAAAGTTAGTTATCATCTGTTATGAAAGTAATTTATAGTACCAATAATGATAGAATTTGATGAATTGTTGAAAAGCTGGTGGTCTCTATTTAGACAAGTTGAGAACGGTTCTTAAGCAGTCCCCGTGATGCAGATCTTCAAATGCCGCGTTAATGTCACTGAACCCTCTCTTGTGTGTGATGAATTCGTCAACCTTGAGCTTACCATCAAGGTAGTCCGAAATAAGGCCATCCATCTCAGATCTTCCCTTTATTCCACCAAATGCTGAACCTTTCCACACTCTTCCTGTGACAAGCTGGAAGGGTCTCGTCGATATCTCCTTACCAGCTGCTGCGACACCGATAATGATGGATTGACCCCAGCCCTTGTGACAGGCCTCTAGAGCATCTCTCATAACTTGAGTGTTACCAGTGCAATCAAATGTGAAATCGAGACCGCCATCGGTGATTTCAACAAGTTTTTCCACTATTGTTTGCCCATCTTTTAGATCTTTTGTAGGGTTTATGAACTCCGTAGCACCGAATTCGATAGCCCAGTCCTTTTTCTGGTCGTTAAGATCAACAACGATAATTTTAGAGCATCCTCTGACCTTGGCACCCTGGACGACGGAAAGGCCTACAGTTCCGGCACCAAAAACGGCAACGGTGTCACCCTTCTGGACATTCGCGGTCTTGATGGCAGCCCCGTATCCTGTAGTTACACCACACCCTAGCAAACAAACCTTTTCAAGAGGTGCTTCAGGATCGATAGCCACAACAGAAACGTCGGCCAAGACTGTGTATTGCGAGAAAGTGGAGCATCCCATGAAGTGTAGCAGTGGTTCGCCCTTGGAATTGTGAAATCTTGAAGTGCCATCAGGCATCACACCTTTGCCCTGAGTGGCACGCACTGAGCTACACAGGTTGGTCTTGTTGGAGGTGCAGAACTTGCACTCTTTGCATTCAGCAGTGTAGAGTGCAATAACGTGGTCGCCCGGCTTGACGTTGGTGACTCCTTCGCCCACAGACTCGACAATCCCGGCACCCTCATGGCCCAAAATCGATGGGAATGCGCCCTCAGGGTCCACTCCGCTCAAAGTGTACGCATCAGTATGGCAAACAGCGGAGTATTCAATTTTGACACGGACTTCGTGAGCCTTGGGTGGATCAACTGTGATTTCCTCCACGGTGAGTGGCTTTCCGGCTTCGTACGCAACGGCAGCAATACATTTGATAGGTTCTCCTGCAGACATTAGGTCAAAAATGCTTGAAAATCGATAGGGACAACTGGCTCGACAATGAAGTTTTGGCACAAAACAAAGTTATTGGGCACAAACTACGCTATTTCAGAGAAGTTTAAAGTCTTTCGCAAACACCTGGGAGCCTCCTGTCGTAGTTCGATGTGCTAAGTTCAGTTATCTTCACATTGCGTTAGTTTTTCAATCAAGTATCTTGTAGGTATATTATCGTTGCTGTGAGTAACCAATTTATTTCTCGTCATGTGATTAAGCCATCACGTGGATGTCAGGTGCTCTAGTGGAGCGGGTAAAGTTTATGCTATTTTCCCCGAAGGGGAAAGAGCATTACCTAAAAAATCGATCTTCCCGAAAGGGAAATTACACTTCCTTTTTCAGAAGAGGGATACGTCTCCGTTTATAGTGATTTGAAATTTGTTACCATCTCGCAACTTAAACAGACAAACTATGAAAACACCGAATCAGAAGAGCGTTTGTTGAACTCCTTGACGCTAGAGTCATTAGGCTAAGGGTTGGCAATGCGTTCCCGCTCCTCCTGTCTTTCCCCGTTCGATTTTCTCTCTTGAAAAATATTATGTGCATGTAAAGTGATATATATATATATATATTATCTATTCTACCTCGAATACTCACCTACAAGGTGGATTTTGAACTTGGATCCCATTAAAAGAAAAAAGCTAGCCTTATTTGCTCTTTTGGAGGTCCAACGGTATTATGTCAAGAATTGCCCGGAGTATCAGCCGTAGATTGTATCATCCAAATGCGCTTGAACACCAAGCCAAATTTCCGCTTTTCCCTTTGACTTATGGTAGTGATTCTCTTCAGTATAAAGTGCTAAATAACACGCTGAAAAATCACGTGCCCGAGCATGGATTCAACGAAAGGGCGATAGTAGCATCGCTGAATGAGCTGGAACTCGGTTCGTCGGTGTTGTCCGCATTGGGCAGCGACAACTCGCCCTCTTTTTTGAACGTGGCGCCTTCGGTGCTGGAGTTGGTCAAATTTCATCTGGTCACCAAGCGATATGCCATTACGCAAGAGCTGGACTCAGAATTAGCAAACTCGGATACCGCCACATACAACGCACCGGCGTTGAAAACACTTTTCCAACGTCGTCTCGAGCTCAACAAGCCTGTGGCGCCTCATCTGTCGCAGCTTTTATCGATTTTATCGATTCCAGGCGAGTTCCTCGTGAAAAGTGCTCTTCCTGAGCTGCATCGCCTTTCCGACGACATGGTGTACTATTCTAACGAGACTGATTCGCCCGATTTTGCATGGTACTCGAAACGGGTAGCCATTTCGAGTGCGTTTGTGAGCTCTGAACTTTTCATGGCCCAGGACAAGTCTCCAGATTACGGCCAGACTTTCGAATTCGCGGCCGAAAAGCTGGATCGCGTGACCCGGCTAGGACAATACTACACTAACACTGAAGAATACTTGTGGTACACGCTACTGATGAGTATCAATCTGGCAAAATCCCAGCTTACACGCTGTTAGTTGCGCCCATTCTTGTATCATTTTTCAGATCAGCCTTTAGCACGTATATACAAATGAATTCACTGGCGGAAAATGCGCATTAAAAAGAACCCACCACTATATCTTACATTCTTGCTCACTCACTAGGCCTGTGCACCCTGCTGTGTGCACTGGGCCTTTATTAGTTCTGCGCGCAAAGTCTCCAAAGCAGCTTGCTTGCTTTTGATATTTTCCTCACATTTTTTGATCTCAGTAGTAATGAACTCCAGTCTTTTCTCGACGTTGTTTTTAGCTTCGAACTGCTCCACCGGTAGCAGCACATTACCTGTTAGCTTGTAAACCTTCGTTTCGTCCTTCAGCGTGTTGAATTCGTCCTGGACAATCTTATTTTCTTGCAATTGCGTTTCCAGTTTCTGTCTGGCAACCACCAGGTCTTCAAGCCCTTGCTGAGCTGCAGTGTATTCCATAGTCAATTGCTGAGCGGCCGCGGACATTGTACACTTCTACTTATGACTTTTTGACGATGGTTTCTATGATTTTCTCTGTTAAAATAAGTAGTTTGAATAGAAGAGCTTGAATATGCTAGCTCTCATCAACTTCTTGTAGATTACATCAAAGTATAGAAATAGTGTCAAGACAGAGACTATCGACATTTCTACGCTGATCCAAACACATAACAATGCTTGTAAGTATTCTAGGCAATGATGGGTGACTCAAGACTCGCGGAACTAACTTCTCATGGATGCAGTTTAAACAATGGAATGATTTCACTGAACCAAGACATCACATCGATGCACCCTTGGATGATAATGAAGACCTAGGATCTTTGAAATATGAGGCTCTTCCAAAGGTTGAACTAGTGAAAGATTTGGACATTTCAGCTTACAAGAGGGCCATCATTACGACAAAGGTCTTCAGATCGCTATTCCCGGGAAACTTGAATAATGGCACCATCGTTTCCACTTTCCGCATTACGTGGAGCATTGGGAATAAGGAAGAGAGCTTGTATCGCGATGATTTTCAGCTTCGAGAAGAAAGCTTACGCAAGGGTAATGAGAAAGTTTTGGAGTTTCCAGTGATACAAATCGATTCAGAAACCGTGGTGATTAGTGTCGCTGAAGATTTCATGCACGTCCCTCCCATTGCCCTAAATCTTCTGTCCCAACAGATTGCGAAGCTATTTTCAAAGCCTCTGGACATAATTGTGCTGGGAGCAAGTGACAGGATCGAAGAGGTGAAAAACCTAGCGTTTAAGACTAGCAAGCCTAAAAACGATTTGAATAGTTTGATCCCACCCGAGTTTTTGACCAATTTCATTGCTAGCGTGGTCACACAACTAGTCTTGGGTAATATACCTTTCCGCGGCTTCATCGCACCAAGTGAAGGTCCTTCGGGATACGAAAAACTGTCACTAGAAGCCATGGACACCCTTATAGTGAAATGTTGGTCAGAGTTTGCCCTAGGCGACAAAGACACTTACTTCAAAGAATGCCATCGTAACTGGAAATTGAATGGTACCGCTATGGGCGCCCATGCAGGGCTGTATTTGTAGCCCTCTTCAATGGCCGAATACTCGTTTCACAGACTTAAGCAGATTCCTGGTTGGCTAGATATACACAATATACAAAGTAAAAAATTTAGTACATGAAAGATATGCAGAGAGATGCGATGGTTTGCACGAAGAGATCATAGTCTTTATCTATTTCTTCTTGTCCTTCTTTTCCTTCTTTTCCTTCTTGTCCTTCTTCTCCTTCTTTTCTTTCTTCTCTTTCTTCTCCTTCTTCTCTTTCTTCTCCTTCTTTTCTTTCTTCTCTTTCTTGATCACCTTCTTGTCGTCCTCTTCCTCTTCTTCTTCGTCGTCACTGGCTTCAAGCTTTCTCTTCTTTGAGTCCTTGGTGACTTCCACAGGCTTGTCCTTGTTGTAAAGTTCAATAGCTTCCTGGATGGCCAACTCATTCTTCAAAGTTGGCGCACCTGTGCTGTAGAATTCAAGTCTTTGTTCTACCTGCTTCTTCAACACTTGACCGAAAATATTGCTTGGTTCGTCGGAGTAGTTGTCAATTCTAGAGGCCATAGAACACTTGTTCGCCAAATATCTTGAGATTCTACCCTTGTTCTTAGCAGCGGCCTTTCCAATGAAACCACTGTGATAGATGAGACCATACTTTGGAGTGTTACCCTTGGTCTTTAGCGCTCTGAAAAGAGCCTTTTCAGCACCTAGAATCTGAACAGTAGAGGCTGCTTGCTTGGACAAGTTGGTCAAAGAACCGGCGTGGGAGATCAGTCTGGCACCGATCACCTCACCAATCAGTTCGGACAAATTAGGAGCCACTGTGTGCATCTTCGAGCACAGGTAGTCGTATAGTTGTCTACGGTAGTCGGCTAGGGACGCAGTTCTTTCGGCGAAAACACAAACGTTCTCCATATCGGTCTCAGAGATATCTTGACCCATCGAGATACGGGCGTTGTCAACGACGCGCTCGGCAATACCGGCGTCATTGTCCAAGATGGCAGCAAGGTCATGTACTGAGTCTTCCGAAAGAGAGGCCTTGTCCTTGATGAACAAAACAAGCTTGGCGAACTTGTAGTTATCTGGGACTAGCTTGGCCAGTTCAGGGAAATGCCAGCCGTACCATTCCTTGACACGCATGGCAAAAGTGTTGATGTCCTTGTCTAGCTGGTCCAACAAAGCGATCGCTTGAATGATGTGGTTGTCGTTTTTCTGGACGGAAAACTTCACCTTGGCTCTGGAGTAAGCGTGTCCAAGACCCAATTGTGCTCTTTCCAGATCGCCTTGTTGCAAATCCTTTAGAAGTTTGTCGCCGTGCATTCTGACACCACGGATCAAGTCCTGTGCCAGCTCGTTGGACATGCAGTCCACGTATGGGAAAGACTCCTTGATGGATGGTCCCAGGTTCTTGTCAGAGATACCCAAGGTCACAGGCTTCTTGGTAGAGCCCTTTGGCAGATTCATGTCCAAAACAGCCTTCAAGTAGTCAGAAACCAAACCTTCGGAAATGTCGTTGGCATTTTCCAGAGCCTGGGCAGCACCTTTGAAAGGTGCGAACGACACCAGTTCCACCAGCTTGGTGAAAGCACCGAAATCGTTGATCTGTTGCTGTACTTCCTTCAACCGAGACCCAATGTCATCTTGCTGCAATTTAACTTTAAAGATCCCGTAGCCCGTGGGCTCTTCGAAAAGCAGGTACTCAATAGGCGCCATTTTTTTGGGAGAATACAACCGCGGCTAAAACAAACTACAATTGCTTGACGGAAGTCTTGACTTTATCAAGAAGAGGTGAGTTGATGTGCTAGCTAGTTGAGCTCATCTCGAAAATTTTTCAGAGCGATGAGCTTATGGTGAAAAATTCAAAATTGAGATTTATGTTACCCGTCCTAGGGAGAAGTTTGTTCCCGTGACTGAGAAATATTCCGATTTTTTGACGTTAACATCCGGAACTTTGAAGGTCAATTAATTCAATAAGATCAATAAGGAAAAAGGGGGTTTGACAATCGTTTGTGGGAATCTTAGAGACCGCTTGAGATCGATTGGATACACTACATTTGCTCTCCACTCGATTGGCTTTTGATTGATACTACTTTCGCAAGTTTTTGAAATCTGGGCCTGCTCGCGTAAGAAATCAGACGCGGTATTTGAGCCAAAACGTAGTTTCCAGCAGTACCCAAAGTGAGAAGTGTAATGGCAGTGTCAGAAAGTATGAAAGCAAGTGAAACACCGGTTGTGTATTCTGTAACGGTCGGTGACTCCCCGCATTATACGCTTGCGACGTCGCAATCACAAGGATTTGCGTGGAATCAAGATATATTCGCTTCCCAGTATCAGCAGATGTGTAAAGTGGTTTACGACGGACACGAAGACTGCATTGACGACCTTTTGACGTTTGACAGGTCTGGATCTGGATCTGGATTGGCATACGAGGTGCAGCATTTGAGCGGTGGGTCCGATGTGTTTGAGGAAGACGATGAGCAGGACCAAACAACGCATGACGAACTCCGGGTGCGTCGTATGTCGCATGTGTTGATGCGTCCCAGAAGAAGATCGGAACGAAGCGTGAGTTTCGTCTCAGATTCCAAAAATGGGCGTTTCCACAAGACAGAAGTGATAGCGGTGGACGTCGAAGAGGACACAGAAGAAAATAGGGAGTGGAAACGAATTCTTCGCGATAGATGACACATTCTGTGGACCGATCACTATGCGACACTCTCGAGCGAAAGGGTGATCCGCTGGCGGCACCGGCGATGTTGGCTTGGCTTGATGTAGTGCTTTGTTTCTTTATAATAATATACATATGACGGAAATTTTATGATGATGTACGATTCTATCTTTAGGATGATTCATTAGTCGGCGTCTTCCCAATCGTCTTGTCCTTCGCGGCCTTCGTTCTCTTCCTCGTCTTCGCCCTGGTCGTCAACAGTCACCACAGTATCCGGATTGTCGTTCTTGGTATATTTTCTTGCGATTCTTGAAGCTTTCCCTATGCTTTGAGCTTCTTGTCTGGCCTGTTTTTGGAGAGTGGCCAATTCCTTACCGAAGTTTTTACGAATAGATCTGTTGGTAAAGACGTCCCATAGCTTCAGTCCCTTGGAAACACCACCGATTACAATATTACCGGCAACTTCGATGTCCGGCGCGAAAGAAGTCGACAACACGTTTCCAACACCAAAGTCTCTGGAAAGAACCATACTGGGGCCCGCCTCGCCACATTTCCAGAGCTTGACGGTTTTTTCTCCCATAGCACCTGTGGCCAACAAACTTGGAATGTAAGGATTGATATTGAGGGTAGAGATTCCTGCGTCGTGAGCATTCAAAGTCCACAGAGGAGAACTGTTTTCACCTTGTCTGATATCGAACGAGTATACGTTACCGGAGTCTGTTCCGCACATGAAAGTGTTTTCGTCCGCGAATTGAACACATTCGATTTCTTCTCCGGCCAAAACTGACCAGTACTTGCTCATCTTGGAATTGTCTTCAATTCTCACGTCCGACAAAGCGGCACGAGAGTCGTAACCACCACTCAATAACACTGTGCCAGCGGTGTTGTGCCATTGAATGGCAGAAACATTTTTGTTAGAATGCAGCGAGGCAATGGAACGGGCAGCAATTCCTTCGTTCAAATCCCATAATTTGACGGTCTTATCCGCTGACGAAGAGGCCAATACGGAACGGAAATGCTTACTGTGTGCCAAAGACAATACAGCATCAGTGTGGTGAGTTGTGACATGCTTGCTTTTGCTTTTTTTGTTTTTCTTACTCTTACTCCCAGCAACGTCACCAGAAGCGTGTGGGTCGCCCAAGATCATGTCTGGGAATGCTTTTTCCACGCAATCCAGATTCCAAATCTCGATTTGAGGGTCGAAACTACCCACAGCGGCAAAATTAGCGGGATCTTCGGATTGGGAGCCCGGTTTGTAGTTCAGCCATTCCACGCATAATGGAAATGCAGGCAACATAAGGTCGTGGTGAACATACAAAGCGCTGTCACGCACCAGTCCACGCGCCACATCAGGATCGTTCTCGTCACCGGCCTCGTGAGCCACATCAGGATCGTGGAATCCAGCACCATCGTCGTACACATACACGTCCAAGTATGAGATGTCGTCCTCTGTTCTGGTAGCCAACACCATATTATCGGTAGGGTATACCTGAAGCTCTTCTTTGGCCTCGTGAGTCTCTTCTTCGGTAGGCAGCGACATGTATGCATCTTCACCATTCTCACCCTCGTGGTATTTCACTTCGTCAGATAGCCCAGGAAACATTGTAGCTTCTGTTCCTTCACCCAGGTCTTGATCATCATTGTACTGTTCTAGGTCATATTCTTTCAAATCGTCGTCTGCATCCGCTTGGGCACCCAATTTTTGGGCACCATTACCAGAATCTTGCATTTTATCATTCAGCTTTTCGGTGGCTTCATCGTCCTCTTCTGCTGCTTCCTTGGCGTCTTCCAAGTTGAGCTGTGCAAGTTGGTTGATTCTTTCCATTTCCTCATCGTCAAGCTCGTATTTTTCAGGAAACTCGGACGGAAAGCCACGCGGAACCCAAGTTGTTGATGAGATCATCTTGGTTTAGGTTGGCAGTGCTTTTATCGCTAATTGTGGGAGTTTTTCAGAGAAGTTGACCTTTCAGCTCATCGCATCGCATCTCATCTCATCTCATCGCATCTGGAAAATTTTTAGTGGTAGGATGAGAGGTGACAGCGTCAGTTTGAGAAGAAGTGATAAGTGTCAAATGCAGTTTTGTTCGTCCGAAACATGCTAGATGGATGGCGAGATGGAGAACGAAATGTAGGACCTTATCAGCGGTATATAGAGCAGCTGGTTTTCTGTTTCTGGTCTTTGTAATTTAGCAAAACTGTAAAAACTGTAGACGTTTTTTCCGATTGTTGATCAAACTTCAAAGAAATATGGGGCGTAATGTATACCGAGAGTTATGGGATGGATTATGACTTCAACTTAATATTGTGGCCGACTTTCTGGCTGTGGGAGGTCTACTTTGTGATTCGGGAGCCCGGAAGGTTTTGAATGTCAAGATAGGTTCCCGAAATTAAAAATTAATAATGAAAGATTTCAAGATGGGATCACAATTTTACATAGAACAGCCTGCTTCTAACTATGGTCCGGAGCGTAGTCTTCTTACTAGTAATACCATCTAGCTACTGACTACCGCAGCTACGTGTGTTATGGCAGTCATTTATAGAAATTGCACGTGATTTCGACTCCGATAGTACCATTTGAGTATCAGGCCGATGAGCGCGATACATAGATATGATAAGTTACTGCTCCTTAGCCAGGTAATTCACACTACCTCCATCAATGCATCCTGTACTCAATCTGCGTTTCGATCTGCATTCTCCACGCTCTGCTGTACATACTACTTTAAACAGAGACTCAGTGCATCGCGCAAGGCTCAGAATCCTGGTCTGGAAATGCTATCATCGAAGCTTCAAAACGTAAATACCCAACAAGCAAACTTCCAACATCTATCAAAGCTCTGGTTCATCATTAGTCATTTTGGTGTGTGAACTTAAAGAATTATTCTATTTTCAACAAATTAGACATATAATCCTGAATTAAAAGCCAACTATACTCTCTCTGAAAAAAAAATAGATCCAATAGCTCTTGCTGGGCTAGCGTGTTCATTCCGTTCGCCGTTCGTTGACCATTGTAGTCATCCATTTATATAAATATCTGTAAAAATTGCCCAAAACTGCTTTCAGAACATTGACTTACAAGAATCATTACCTTCCTGCAATAGAACAAAATGTCCCAAGATCCAGAGCAGGCCAAGAAGCTAGAAGCGCTTTTGAAGATGCTCGCGATATCAAAAGGTGATACCTCGAAACTGACACAGCCGCAACGCAAGCAATTTGAGGAATACAAATTTTGGAAAACACAACCCGTTTCTCGTTTTGACGATAAAGTTGACGATGAGGGGCCTATCAACAGCTCCCAAAGATCCGAGGACGTTCCAGACGAGCCATTGCCTCTCCTGGACGAGTTCCAATGGTGTACCGTCGATCTGACTGACCCGGAGCAATTGGACGATGTTTTTATCCTTTTGAATGAAAACTACGTTGAGGACCAAGATGCCACTTTCAGGTTCAACTATTCACGCGAATTCTTCAACTGGTCGCTAAAAGGTCCCGGTTGGAGAAAAGACTGGCATGTCGGGGTCCGTACTAAGCAGAGTGGCCGTTTGGTGGCGTTCATCAGTGCTGTACCGGCCACACTTCGTGTCAGAAACAAGCTGATCAAAAGTGTCGAAATCAACTTTCTGTGTATACACAAAAAGTTGAGAGCCAAGAGATTAACGCCAATTCTTATCAAGGAAGTCACCAGACGGGTCAACAAACAAGACATTTGGCAAGCTCTTTACACTGCGGGAGTTGTACTTCCTTCGCCTACTGCCACCTGTCGTTATGCCCACCGTCCTTTGAATTGGTCCAAGCTTTACGAGGTCGGTTTCACAGGTTTGCCGGCGAACGCATCGAAGACTCAAATGATAGCCAAATACACGTTGCCCAAGGAAACCGACACCGCTGGGTTGAGACCGATGGAGGAAAAAGACGTAGACAAGGTTTTCGAACTTCTCAACAAATATCAGTCCAGATTTGATCTTATACAAGTTTTCACCAAAGAGGAGTTCAAACATGTATTTTTGAGCTCGAAGAATGTGGTGTACTCTTATGTGGTTGAAAACAACGGCATCATTACCGATTTCGTGTCTTTCTACTCGTTGCCCTTCACTGTATTGAATAATCCTAATTACAGAGAGCTAGGGATCGGTTATCTATTCTACTATGCCTCTGACGCTGATTTCGAGTATCCTGATCGGTTCCACCCTGAGGGTTCTTCGAAGCTACGCAAGCGACTCAATCGCCTCATCAGTGACGTCTGTATCAAAGCCCGAGACCTCAAGATGGACGTATTCAATGCAATGAGTTGTCAGGATAACTCTTTGTTCTTGGACGACTTGAAATTCGGGCCTGGTGACGGTTTTTTGAACTTTTACCTATTCAATTACAAGGTTCGTCCTATTGCTGGTGGTTTGAGAAAAGATAATAGTTTTGATACCGAAAAGCGCAGCAGCGTCGGTGTCGTAATGCTCTGAGGCGATGGAGAGTGAGTGAGTGAGTGAATGTGTGTGTTCAATTTCGAAAAGTCAGTATAAATGTTTTGTAAAAGGAAAAAGTGCATTTCAAGTTCCTAGGGTCTTGAATGTTAGCGCGCAGCAGTATTAAACTCCACGACACACTCTTGAAATAGGCTTCATTGGTGTCAGTGCGTGCCATTACGTCAAAATTCATACAAAGTGATTACACCGACGCGAATAAATTAGATACACGGAACGGGAATGAAAATTTGGCAGGCTGGTGATATCATCAACGCTAATAATACGTCGATCCTCTGCCTGAGCCGTAGGATAATCTGATTCAGTCAATCTTCAGCCTGACGCCTTTTTGATTTCGGAATGTATAAATACCATCTTGTTCTTCTTGAAGTAGCGTAGGCCATAAAAAAAGGTAGCGTTTTGAAAGCCATCAAAAACTATGAAGTTTATAAGTTACACCATACTGGCAGCATGTATCTCTGAGGTGCTGGGTGGCAGCGGAGCCCTTGGAGCTTACGACAAACAATCAAGCTCCAATGTCGTAAATACTTCCAATTCACCCTCTGCGAGTCAGACCTTGAAAATGGTACATACCAGCAACGTGGAAGGTAGTTCTGCAGCGAGTTCTGCAGCAAGCTCCACCACTCCAGCCACTACAACGGTAGAAACAACATCATCAACAAGAGGGGACGACCCTGTCACCGTTATTACGACTCAAAACTCTGCTGGCGAAACCTACACTTCGACCGTTTGGTGGACAAATACCGTTTCGGAATGGTGGACTCCTGTCAGTGAATTGACTATTTCCCCCACATGGAGTAGCGATTCTAGTAAATCATCCAGAAGCTCCTCAACGGCGTCTGCTAGCTCTTCAAGCTCTGCGAGCATCAAAAACGTGACCAATGCCGCTGCTCGTACAGATTACGGGACTGGCCTGCGGGCTGGCGCATGGGCTTTGGCCATCGGTGCCATTGCCCTTTAGCATCAAATTGCACACAGTTGCATTTCAATAGCATTGTACAATAGATAACATTCAAATTAATGAAATCAGTATCGTCCTGAACTGTTGGAGCGATGAGTAAAGCAGTACGATGGACTGTGTGTCATTCGCTGTTTCTCCCGCCATAGAAGTCCGTTCAACACAAATTTGGTTTTAAAAAATCTAACTAATTTTAGCTCAGTCATGGGTTAGGAGTATGAGCAAAAGCTTTCTGTTGTTTCTTGCCGTGCCGCTCAAGCGTATTCTGCTCATGCTGGCTGTCTTCATATACTGTAAGGTCCGTATATAATATATTGATTCTTCCAGGCGTGAAAAATGCTCGAGGATTCACAAGTTTATTCACAAGTCGAACAGACGAAGCAAGCATATTGAACCTCTAAAACCGTTACACTGACTGCTAGCTGAGCAGGTCGTGTAAGATCTGAGGTTTTTGCGAACAAAAGCGCTTCAAAAGTTTATTTTTGACGATACACGAGGTGAAAATGGTTCTCTGGTATAAGAACAGTTTCCTTTACGATAACGACTTCGAAACAGTATCTCTTGCGTTTTTCAACCGTTATCCAAATCCTTATGCTTCACACGTCATCTCAATAGACACCGTTTCTCGAGAATGTAAGGCCAGCGGAGAACTGTGCACTACAAGGCTCATAAAAAAGACGGGAAAGCTCCCACGATGGGTTAAACCCTTCTTAGGCAGGATTTCAGACTCGTGGATCATTGAGCGCTCAGAAGTAGACGTCAAAAACCAGGTGCTCCGAACGTATACTAGGAATTTAGATCATACTCGAATCATTCAAGTCGAGGAGTTTACCATCTACAAATACAATCCTGTCACGGGCAAAACTCTGGCCTCAAGCTCTGTCAAATTTTCCAGTGGTTTCAATTTGGCCGTAAGGAGTCGCATCGAGCAATGGTCTCATGCTAAATTTGACGAAAACATCCAGCGTAGCCGGATGGGAATGGCGTTTGTAATGGAAAAATTAAAGCAACACCAAAGCTTGGGATGATGATCAACGTGGGTAGAGACGGTGGAGAAACCCTTGAATGCCGTTAAACTCCCTGTATTTATGCATAAGTATTTAAATGACGGTCCTTGGCGTGTATATACAGATGACGCACAATGACTCGAAGACTATAACCGAAAAGCCTCTTAATTTTCTTCTTTATGCGAAATTGAGATCCCATCCGATCTCATCCACAATATCGTACCAGTCCTTTTCATGCCCTGTATCGCAATCATGCCACACCTGCCGCATTACCGCGAACGCCCTCTCAACGTTTCGGAACTTATAACGTTGCAAAAAGTTAGTAAATTTGAGCTCAACGTCCTGCCGTAGGGCGCTGTGGTACGAATTTACACCGCAAATAAACAGCGGGAAACATAACCCGCCTTCCAGTCTCGAGCCCAATACTTTATCAAGATCATTCGACAACTCCAAGACCATGTATTGAATTTCGTAAGATTCTGAAGGCTGACGCATGACTGCAGTTTTCAAATGCAGAAGAGCCGTGGTACGAAATACCGAGTAGAGGACTTTTGCCAACGGGCGTGCATCGTCGCCGTTGTCTGCCAGATTTTGATACCATGCGAGCTCGTATTCACTAGGCTGGATGTTGTACAGAGACGTTTGTAAACGTTGAGCCGCTCCTAATATATTGTACAAAGGTCCGTTCACCACCAAGCCGCTGTTATGACCTCCAGCTGCCATTTCTTGCTTTATCTTGCGCGCAAGGTTTTTGACTTGACCCAGTATCTGGAAAACGGGTCTATTAACTCCGTATAAAGGATCCACTGGATAATTGTAGGTGATGGCAGGTTCTTCCAGAATCCGCGAATACTGCTCCATTGGGAAGTGAGTTTTATCTGAACCCAGAATATCGTGGTATGCAAAATTTGACAAAAGCCAGCGGGTCACTTTAGCGTCCAATTGAGAACTGGGCTTTTCGCTTTCGGTTAACAATTCTCCGATGTCATTATTTGGTGTCCGATCTTTGATTATACGTGCGCCATATCGAAGAAGAATCCTCCAGCGCTCAATGTCACCCTGACAAATCTCTGCGCCGCATAACACAAGAAGGTTTGCCAAAGCCGGAAGAAGTCCCTCTCTGGTAGAATTTGAAATTTCTTGTAATGAGTAGAGGGTGTATTCATTCGCAACGGCAGCGTAGCGTGGGTCTGGCTGAGCACTGGGCCTCATTTCCATATCCATGGGCCATTTTTTGGAAGATCTTGGTGACTGTCCTGGCGATTGTCTAGTCGTTGACGAGTTCGAGCTTTCGCTCGAGGACAATGGCGATGACATAAGCGATGTCGATGGGTCATCTCGAATTGAGTCGCTATCGTACCAATTGACATCGCGGTAGGTTTCGTCAAGAGCAGCAGGACTGGACTCTCTACATCGTGTGATAGTTGGGACGCCTTGCGCGATACCAGTGCTGGCAGCACCACTGAGTGATAAATGGTGTGCTGCCCAAGCCAAGATACCATATAATATGCCCTTATTTTGATGCGCCATTGGCAGAAATATTCTAAGATAATAATTCTGTCTGCTGGGCGCGATGGAGATTATCTGGGATAAAGAATCGCGGTAATAATTGTAGAGATGCATAGCGGTATCGTCAAGTTTCATCAACCCAGGTTCTGATAGTGACGGTAAGGGTGAAGGCGCTGGAAATATCAAATCCAAGAAATTGTCGGGGTCGTCAGCAGCTTCTTCGTACGGCGGGACTTGCCACAGGTCCGACGGTCTGATCGTATTAGCAAGTACAGCCTCTGAAGAGATTTCGGTGGTGATATCGTCATCTTCGACTTTTGGAATGACCTGAACGGTGCTGCCGTTGCGAGTCCCCTTGGGATTGTGTTTTTTTTTCTCCAACGGCTGTTCCTCAGCCTGAACGGTGCTGCCGTTACGAGTCCCCTTAGGATTGAGTTTCTTTCTCTCCAACAGCTGTTCCTCGACTTGTTCTCGAAAAAAACTGATCTTTTCTCGCGGACAACTTTCAGGCAGATATACGCATGTTATGTCTAACCTTTTGCATGCCGTGCACACCGGTTTGTCTTCTGAGCATCTTTTCTTGCGGATTTTACACGGCACACAGCCGGTTTTACGATGAATACGGCGGCTGGTGCTACTCATCGCCACATTATGCGAATGAGTCGATGTTATTTCCTTGGACACGGCAATTAACCGGGTCGGGAACTTAAATCTTAGAATGTGTGTGAACCGTTAGACAGCTAGAGAAGTAGCACTACTAGTACCTGAGCCAAAGGTCTCGAGATGCGTGATGATAGTTGTAGTTAGCTAGAATCACTTACATGATGGATTGACTAAACTACCTGCATATATAATGAGTATTTCATATATATAAGACGTAGATAATGACTATGGTGGAACAATGGCGATTCGCCAGTGACGTCCTGTTCCTTGAAGTTCCCTACAGTTTCCACTTATTGGGCTCAAGTATATGCGGCACGAAATCGGTCTACGTGCAGTGCTTTCTCTTGGGTTTCGAAGCGGCCCAAAAAAGAAGAAAAATGGGGCAAAACGCTGGCAACACATAAATTGGGAAAATACGCCAGAGATTTGTTCTTCTTTCCTTGGTCTTGTTCTATCAAGACCGCCGCATTGACACAGACAGTTCTTTCTAGACGACTTTTCCTTTGAGTCATACTTCAACGCTGCCCAAGACATGCCAATCCTGTATTGGCCCGTCACAGTTGACTACTTTAAAGGTTCCTGGTAGACTCCAACCCGGTGAAAGACGGCTAAAGGACCACGATTTTTGATTCCTTTCGCCGGCCACAGCATTTTCTCGTAGCGACAGATCCAGCGTATCTTCAATTCTCTGCGCAATGACCCGTTCGAGAGCCTGGTTTACATGATACATGTCAGAGTAGACCAGCGAAATGTGCGGCCGGAACTCTTCTAGAAGCCATTGGGACGCCTCCTCAGCAGTTTCCGCTACAAAAAGCTCTCGTACTATCTGCGCGATGCCCATCAAATACTTGTTTTCTGGACACAGCAGCCGGACTTTCGTGAAGTAGCCCTTTCCGATTCCAGCACCCGTGAAAGAGACTATGGTCTCATTGTCCTCTTTCAGCCTGGTTTTTACCGCGCCAAAGGCGGCGACACAGGTTGTCAGTATCTGCTGGACGTCGTTTTTGGAATCGCATTTCAGCTGCGATGTGATAGTTAGATGGGGCTCGAATGCAGGTGCGTCAGGAAATAATGTCTGTAAAGAAAGTATGAGTGATTGCAACGTTTCGTACACAGCTGATCCCGCGTGTGGCACAAACCATACGGCGACTCCCATGCTGAAAGAACAACTAGTGGCAGTTTCGTTGGTCTGCCAAGAATTTCCATCTTATAGTCCTCTGAATTATCTCTAAATTTATACATGTATATATATATATATATATATATATAGATATCTATATATCTATATATAATAGGATAGGTTTTAAAGACACTAGAGGAAGTGAAGTGAAGAGAAGGGGAGGGCCGTAGATCGATAACGAAGTCTTCCGGGTGTATTGGAAACGATTCAATTGTTGCCAGGAAACTCAGAATTTATGCGTAAGGTTGAATTTTCATCGACGACAGCTTAAGTGCATATTCGGAAGACCTTCGAAGTCTGTTCACAACTGCTGGAAATGAGACATAGAAAACTCTGAACATTTAAACATCGAAGATTAATTGAAGACATACCATTGTTGGAAACCTTTGAGAAACGACCAATAGCTAACTTGTCTCGCCTGGATCCAATCACTGTGAACGGAAGGAACCAGGAAGTATAGTTTTAGCATCGGTATAAACCCGTAACTACATATACATACGTATCTGCTCAACTTTAAACGGCCTCATGCTAGCGATCTCCCAGCCTCCGTCTCATGTTTCCGTCTTCTCGATTCTGTATTCCTGTGTGAGTGTGTCGTCTGCTATCCAGAATACCTAAATCAAACCATACGGAAAAGTGAATAGCTCATCTCATCTCATCTCATCTCATCCCAAACAAACATCAACAATAAAACCAGCCCAGCCGCCAAGTTAGACGGGATATAGAGCTCCCAAAACTTACCCTAACAATGCCCAAGTGTAAAGTTTGCGGGGGTGTTAATTTTATCAAGGACATCGCCAACGCCAACAATGATACGGTGTGTCAAGACTGCGGTACAGTCGCAGAGGATAATCCCATCGTTTCCGAAGTTACGTTTGGAGAGTCGAGTTCAGGAGCCGCAGTCGTGCACGGTAGCTATGTGGGTGCTGGACAATCGCATGCGGCATTTGGCCCCAGAGGTGGTTCGTCAGCGCTGGAATCCCGTGAAGCTACTATAAACAATGCGCGCAGGAAACTACGGGCTGTTTCACACGCCCTGATCATCCCAGAGTACGTCACAGAGGCTGCAACGCAGTGGTACACGCTGGCTTTGGCCAACAACTTCGTGCAAGGACGTCGGTCTCAAAATGTCATTGCTGCGTGTCTGTATATCGCGTGCAGAAAGGAAAAGACACACCACATGCTGATCGACTTTTCCTCGCGTTTGCAAGTCTCAGTGTATTCGATCGGGGCTACATTTTTGAAAATGGTAAAGGTGCTTCACATTACGAATTTGCCACTCACAGATCCGTCGCTGTTCATCCAGCATTTTGCGGAGAAACTCGACTTGGGAGATAAAAAGATCAAAGTCGTGAAAGATGCGGTCAAGCTTGCACAACGCATGGCCCGAGACTGGATGTACGAAGGGCGTCGTCCTGCCGGTATTGCCGGTGCATGTTTGCTTCTGGCTTGCCGTATGAACAACTTGCGGAGGACGCACTCTGAAGTGGTGGCTGTATCGCACGTTGCTGAGGAAACATTGCAACAGCGTCTGAATGAATTCAAGAATACCAAGTCCGGGAAGCTATCCATCAATGAATTTCGGGAGGAAGACGACGACGAAGACAGTACTAAAGGTACAGAATCTCATCCACCGTCTTTTGCACGCAACAGGCTCAAGGAAAAGAAACTACGTCAGAAAACTTTGGGGAACGAGTTTGAGACCAGCGAGGAAGCTCTTACCCGAAACCCGATTTTGTCGCAGGTACTAGGAGCACAAGAATTGTCGTCTCGAGAAGTGTTGTACTACCTTAAGCAATTTTCGCGCAGAAGAGAGAAAAGCCAGGAAACAGAAGAGTCTACTGGTTTACCTCTAAGACAAACGGATGAACAAAGAGAAAAGAGTGAGACTGGTCGTTCGGATGCACCCGTCAGCGGCGATGCCGGTTCTGCTTCGGAACAGTTGAACTTCCAAGACTCTATCGACGGCTACTCTATCGAAACCGATCCTCATCGCCCGAGAAATCTGCACTTGCTACCCACTACCTCGTCGCTGTTGGCAAAAGTTGCCGATGATCCTGAAGACTTACAGGACGTAGACGACGAGGAGCTCGAAGCCCAGTTACTGGACGAAGAGGCTTCCAGACTAAAGGAACGGATCTGGATCGGTATCAATGGCGATTTTTTGCTGGAACAAGAATCGAACAGGCTGAAGCAAGAAGCAGATCTCGCTTCTGGCAATGCATCTGCCAAGAAGCGTGAAAGCACACGGCGTCGCAAGCGGAAGCCTGCTTCTGAAGCAGAGGGTATTTTGGCCGATATCAAGGACGATTCAGGGCTGCAGGCTGCCTTGAAGCTCGCTGAAGACTCCGGTGACATAACAACTGCTGACAACGTAAAAAACATGATACAAAAGTCTAGTTTTTCGAAGAAAATCAACTACAATGCTATCGATGGACTATTTGGAGGCGGTTGAAATCTTTCGACCGTCCTATGACTTGCAACTTGGGTTGTTGATTAGCCGCCAGCCTGAAGAGTCTCGCAATGGCTCGTGACTTTCACGTGTGTCAATTTACGTCGCTTGGCACGAAGATACTTCTTTTAACAAATTTTCTTTTCCAATAGTGATCAAGCTCATCTCATCTCATCTCATCTCATCGGACAAGTTCTATCCAAGGAAGTCCCACGAAGAGCAAGGCGTTTCTAAGTCAACATCACCAGGTAAACGATCCAAAATGGTGAGACAATCAAGAGCAGCTATCCTCCCCACCAACGTCATCCTACTTCAAAATCTGGTTAAGAGGGATCCACTATCGTACCGGGAAGAGTTTTTACAACAGTATTCGCATTATGAATCTCTGAGAGACATTTTCATGCTAAAGGCTCTAGAAGCACAGACTACTGGGGATACCAACACCAAACAATTTGTAGAGCTCGTGGGTTTTGTTAGCCAAGTGTGTTCATGCTATCCAGAAGAAACCGCCAATTTTCCCAATGAACTTAAACAGCTAATATTGGATTATCATAGATCGCTACCGTTCGAGGTACGGGAAAAAATCGTATCCTCCTTGACCATGTTGAGAAACAAGGGCGTTATCTCTGCGGAAACTTTGATTCAAACGATGTTCCCACTGTTGGTGGCATATTCGTCGCAAAGCAACTCTTTGGGCCACAATTCACACGCCAAGGAAATAAGGAAACTGGTTTACAGTACAATTATTTCGCTGCTCAAGAGCTGTAATATAGGTTCAAAAAACCAAAAACTGAATAAGTCAACACAGGCAATCTGTTTCAATCTTCTGGACCAGCCGGACTCCCAGGGAGTATGGGCTGCAAGACTTACGCGTGAGCTATGGAGAAGAGGCATCTGGGATGACTCGAGAGCCGTTGAGATTATGACGCAAGCTGCGTTGAACGACGATGTCAAAATCGCATATTCCGGTGCTCTGTTCTTTTTGGGAGCCGACAAAGAGCGTGAAGAAAATTTCGAGGAGAAATCCGACGATGAAGATGTCGACATGGAGGGCCTGAAACATAAGATGCAGATTAACAAAAAGAGTGGTAAGAGGGGCAAAAAATTAGAGGCCGCTTTGAAGTCTGTCAAGAAGAAGAGCGCGGCTCCTAAGACTCCCCAAGGGTATCTCAATTTCAGTGCTATACATTTGCTTCGTGATCCTCAGGGTTTCGCCGATAAACTTTTCTCAAAACAATTGTCCAGTAAAAATAACAACAAGTTCAACTTAGACCAGAAGATTGCATTGATGCAGTTACTTTCTCGTTTAATCGGTACTCATAAACTGACGGTTTTGGGGATTTACTCTTACTTTCTGAAATACCTGACTCCAAAACAAAGAGACGTCACCAAGATTCTTGCCGCTGCTGCTCAGTCGTCGCACGATATGGTCCCACCAGAGACCATTGCAGATTTGGTACGCAAAATTGCCGACGAATTCGTTAGCGATGGTGTTGCTTCGGAAGTGGCGGCCGCGGGTTTGAACACCATACGTGAAATTTGTTCTCGTGCACCTTTGGCAATTGATGAAACTCTACTACAAGATTTAACGGAGTATAAGGGTTCCAAAGCCAAGGGAGTCAGCATGGCAGCAAAGGGCTTGGTGGCTTTATATCGTGAAGTGGCACCCGACATGCTGAAACGCAAAGACCGTGGTAAAGTTGCTTCTATGGAGTTACAAGAATCTGCTCGCGAAGGCAGGGTGTCGAAGAGACCTCAGTTTGGTGTGGAGAATACCACTCAGGGCATCGCAGGTATCGAGCTTCTTGCCCAATGGAAAAAGAAACAGCAAGACGCCGATGGACAAGATGTTGACGAGAATGATGATCAAAATTGGGAAGTCGAAGAAGAAGACAACGAAGAAGAGGATATTGAAGGTGAGTGGGTTACTGTAGAGAGCGACAAAGAATACGATGTGGATATGAGTGATAGTGATGACGAGAAGGAGAAGCCAAAAGAGGAAGAGGAGAAAATCGACCCTGAAACGGCTTTTAGAGATTTGGCATCTTCTCGTGTTCTAACTCCTGCGGATTTCGCCAAGCTCCAAGAGCTGAAAACCGAACAAGGTGTAGCCCGTTTGATGGGTGTAAGAAACGAGGAAACTGTGGACTCTGATAGATTGGTAGGTCCTCTCAAACATCGTAAGGCCACAAAGGATGAGAGAATTGCTAGCATTATGGAAGGTCGTGAGGGTAGAGAGAAGTTTGCTAGCCGCAAGAGTAAAAGAGATGAGCAGCGTTCTACCACCAACCGTGAGAAGGAACGGAAGAAGAATTTTGTCATGATGATTCACAAGAGATCTGTCAAGGGAAAACAGAAGATGTCGCTTCGTGATCGCCAGAAGGTCTTGCGTCAACACATCACTAAACAGAAGAAGAAGGGTCATTGAACTGACAGTTGCTTGGCGCTCGAATTTTTGTTGTTCAGGTGCTTTGATAAACATTTTATATTGTATACTATAATCTCGGGGCGAAGGACAGTAATTTGAGAAAAAGTAGGATCACAAGCGACGCGGGGGTGTAGCGTTGGGGACTTGGTCGACTGAAATCACTTTTTAAGTGTGCTTTTCTCTGGACCATACGTAAACTGGGTGAAATACAATTAGATGATCGATGGTAGTAAAAACAGGAGAAGTAAAGTTTAGAAATATGTTTACCAAGTGTATAGCGTTAAGTGTGAGTTTACACCGTGAGTAGATAGATACGTTTGTCAAATGAAACGCACTGATTTATGAAATGCCAAGACAGATAATTCTAAGACAGGAGAAAAACAAAGAGTCCGAAAACCAGACTTCTAGTTGATTTTAGTAACATCATAAGCCAGTGGTGTTGGTAGATAAAAAGGAGAGAATGATAGAGACGTCAGTTCAATCAGATCCGAGCACGTGACCATGGTCTGCGACACAATATGTGTAAAATGACAAGAATCGGTTTAATCGACTTCAAACAACAAGAAGCATCAACCAAACCAGTTGAAAAGGCTTCGAGTCTAATGACTCAAGACTATAACACCCATCTTCCCACTTCGGGATACAACGCCCAACTCTGTAACCCTTTTTTCTCTAGTCACGCAGACTACCTCAACCACTATCAATTCATCATCCAAAACCTCTCCATCTTAAGTCCAAGCCGACAAAAACGGACTACCTGTAAAGACGATTCATAAGCCTTAGAAATCGCAACTAAACATAACCGCACCTCCATTCGAACCCCGACCCGGCCATCTTTTCACTCAATTTCCGAATTCTCTTACCCGGTCTGAAGATTTCCCAGCCTATTATATAGGCCCCATACTTAAAAAAAATATCACATAAGAAACCTCTATATCATCAATTCGAATCCGTTCTTGTCAACTCAAGTTATCGAAACTTCAGAGGCAAAACCACCAATTATCAACGTTTTGAAACTATTTATTAGGTGTTGAAGTACGGTGTATTTGTTCACGATCAATTGAAGACCATAATTGCCCTAATAACAATGCTATCGAGAAGTTTGGCCTTGAAGAAGGGTCTGCAACAAGTAGCGATCCAAAAAAGATGTTTGTCGATTCACGAGTTCAGATCTGCGGAATTGCTTAGAAAATACGGCATTGGTACTCCAGCCGGTGAAGCTGCTTTTGATCCCAAACAGGCCTATGAAATTGCTGAAAACCTCGGGAACAAATCTTTGGTGGTGAAAGCACAGGCGCTCACTGGTGGTCGTGGAAAAGGCCATTTCGACACTGGACTAAAAAGTGGTATTCACATGGTAGACAGTGCAGAACAGGCTGAGGGAATTGCCAAAGATATGTTGCAACATCGTTTGATCACTAAACAATCCGGTGCCAAGGGTAAGCCCGTGAGCGCCGTTTATGTGGTTAAACGTGTGGACGCCAAACACGAGGCATATTTGTCGATTTTACTCGACAGAGGCTCCAAAAAGGCTATGATCATCTGCTCGAGCCAAGGTGGTATGAACATCGAAGAAGTGGCCGAGAAGACCCCTGATGCCATTAAGAAATTCACCGTTAACGCATCGGAAGGTTTGACTCCAGAAGTGGCCTCTCAGATCTCCAAGAGCTTGGGATTCTCTTCCGAGGCCGAAGCTGACGCCGCTGACGCTGTCACCAAGCTTTTTAAGATCTTCCAAGACAAAGATGCGTCTCAGATCGAAATCAACCCATTGAGCGAAGTGATTGGCCAGGACACCAAAGTCATGTGCATGGACGCCAAATTTGGGTTCGATGACAACGCTTCTTTCAGACAAGAAGAAATCTACTCTTGGAGAGATCTTTCACAAGAAGACCCAGATGAAGTGGTGGCCAAGAAATCCGATTTGAACTTTGTCAAGTTGCAAGGTAACATTGGCTGTTTGGTGAACGGAGCTGGTTTGGCCATGGCCACCATGGACGTGATCAAGCTCTACGGTGGTGATCCTGCTAACTTTTTGGACTGTGGTGGTGGTGCTACTCCAGAGACCATTGAAACTGCTTTCAAATTGATTTTGTCTAACGAGAATGTGGACGCTATCTTTGTCAATATTTTTGGTGGTATTGTGAGATGTGACTACGTGGCACAAGGTTTGGTTGCTGCTACCAAGAACTTGGCTGTGCGTGTGCCAATTGTGGCCCGTCTACAAGGAACCAACTTGGATGAAGGTCGTCGTATCATCCAGGAGTCCGGTTTGAAGATCTACTCTTTCGATGAGCTGGATCCAGCTGCTGAGAAGGTGGTTCAATTGACTCAACAGTAAGGGCTCGTGGCATGCTGTACGCGCTTTTTTTTGTCTTTGGAGTTACCCACCCACTGATAGCTTTTCTATAGGCGATATTTATAAGATGCGCACGCAATAAATGAATTTATATTCTTGATTACAAGACGCTGATGAGGATAAAGAAGTTATTGTAATTCTAAAGTTCGAATAGATATAATCTCATCGCGTGACTGCAATGATGCGACCGATGGAAACGTCCAGGTTCCGCTAATGTACAATTTAATAAAAACGGGAGATGCAAAAAAGAGAGAGGGAGGGGCGGGAGGGGTGGTGGTGGAAAAGTGACCACCTTTATGCAGCAGAGCCGTGGCTCATAGAGTTGTTCACCGAGCTGGAAGAGCCCTGAAGCTTGTGAATCTTGTTATCGGGTTGGCGGGGACCGTTGATGACGTAATCGACGGCCTGCATGGAGGAGTCGCCCTGTTGCATGCGGTAGTTCCAGATACGCGAGAGCTGGTAACCGGCAGTACCGGCGAGGAAGAAATTGACAGACGCAAGCAGCATGTTTTTGGGCTTGATGACAAACGACCAACGGGTCCAGATAACGCCTGTTGCGAGCAACGATAGATTTTGGATTCCGGAAAGTTTGTCAACGGGTCTTTGGATGTCACTGATACCGGCAAAAACGAGAGCCCATTTGAGGGTTGGAGCCTGATGAAAAGAGGGGAAAGCAGTTAGTAAAAGAAACTTTTGGTTGCGTGCTGGGGTGTAGGGATGCGAGGGTGTATGGGTGCAAGGTCACATAACTTCCACGTGACATTCACATGACGCGTGGCTCAATTTTTTTCTCCCAAGCACGACCGACGACGATGTCTTGTCGCACTTATACTTCCGAAAGGCGAACGAGCGCCCACCCAGGAGAGCCAGTGGGAGAAGAAAAATTTATTCCTTTCCAGCTGCTATCTGGGCGACTGACAAAGAGATATGCCGCGCTCAAAACACACCAAACACACCACATACAGAACAACTCACCACCCGTCTAATCCCAAAAAACACACATAGCCCAAACGCATATATAAAGGAGTTTGGTCAGTGCGAAGGATCAGAGAGCTGAGTTTGACGAATTCTTATTTTTCTTGGTATTCTTGGTATTATCATTCTTCGTGCCTGTGCTTAGTTTCTCCACCCCACTTGGTAAAATATACTTTAACATACCCAGAAATGTACGGTTTTTGGACCCGTTTCGCTATTGAGAAATCTTCTAAATGCGCCTCCTGCTGCTGATGACATTGTGGAATAGTTGTAAAGAGATGATGAGAACCGAGAGATGGGTGTTCTAGACCGAAGAAACGTTAATGAAACGTTAATGTGTGTTACAAAGATGTTTCACAGAGGAGTTGTTGATTGAACGCTGGTGGCGTCCCACCAGTCTACATTGTTTTACGTAGGGTCTCTCTCTCTATATATATATATATACAGATACTGGCTGAGCGCCGCAGAGGGCCGTGACAACGCTGGGTTAGTCACACGTACACGGTGACCTTGTTGGGTAAGAGTTTTTTGTGTGCGGCCACAAAAACACATAACACGTCACGCCGCAAAGTTGGGGAAAAAAGCGGAGGAGACATTGAAGACGAAATAGGGGCCCATGACCGGCACAGCGGGTGCGAGGACGTCTGGGCCACAAAGAGGGTGAGACTTGACGACCGCGGCCGAGACGGAGACGGAGACGGGGACGGGGCAGCGGTCGTTGAGAGGAGGGTAGTAGGATAGGGGACGACTTCTAGAAACAGCGTTGCGAGTACTGGGCGGGCTACGAGTACAGGTCTTGTTGTAGGGCAAGGGGTGTAAGGGGTGTAAGGCTTGTAGTATGGGGAGCATTCATTACTTGTGTGTAGGAATCATCTTGATCGAAACCTGACTTGTGGTCTCGTTTAGACACGAAACGGACTTTTCCCACGTTCCTAGCCGCGGGACGTGACCTGTGAAAAAAAATAAACTGTTGGAAGCTGGAAGGTGGGAAAAAAGCGTCGTTTTGGACGAAGGGAGTGTGGAACAAGTGAAAAAATAAATTCTGGACGAGACCGGAGTCGAACCGATGACTTCTCGCATGCAAAGCGAGCACTCTACCAACTGAGTTACACGCCCTAGTTGTTGGGGAGGGAGGAGATTTGGAGGAATATACTGGGGCTTGGAGAAGCTTGGGTTTTTGTCGTGCAAGAACCATGAGAATGTTTAGCAGATCTCTCATTGCCGGTGAACACATTGTTCCTGTTTCTAGATCTAGTTTCGTATTGTGGTTCGTTCGGTTTCAGCCTGTCCCTTGGTAATTTGAAGGTCACGTTACGAGTTTGCAGCGTGTGAGAGGCATCAAGAGCATAACGACTTTGGGAATGGTCTTGTCATCCCAGGGCATGGGCAGACACTCTAGTGGTTGAAAAATCGAATTCCATATTCATGAACTTGGTGCCACCAATCTGGCTGCATAAATCTCTTTCGAGCCCAGTACGTAACCCCACAGCAACGCCATTGGATGACCCTTAAGATTCTGATTGGGGAAGAACTTTGTAGTAAGCAATAATACCACTACAGGAACTCGGCCTATTGATAGCGAACACTCGATAAAAATTGGTAGCAAGCACTTATACAACTACAGGAACTTGGCCTATTGGTAGCAAACACTCGATAAAAATTCGCTTTTAACGACGAGTAATAGATTTTCTGAATAGTGTGTGAAAAACACTATCCGGTGCCTCCCATAAGCTCAGATTTCGATGAAAACAAGGATCCCAGTAGATTGTGCGGTGAAAATCGCTACAGAAATAGATGTTACATTGACATAAATAGCGCCATGGCTTCTTTCCAAGGGCTCCTCCTACAGTGACGATGCACGATCGAAACATGACCCAATGAATATATCGAGACGCTGTTCACTTGGAAAACATTCTTCAAGTTAGAAACCAATGGTATAACCGTGTATTCCCCGAAGAATCTCTTTTCGTAATATCACTAATGTTGAATGTGCAGCAACGGACTTCAAAACTTATAGAATATATTGATATATGATTTTATATGAGACATCGCATTGTTTGTATTCTTTACCGGCAGACAGTCTAGAACATTAGAGACTTTACAATGACGATCAGCATTGATGTATATCAGACTTTCACTCTGATAATGTCTGGACGAGGTTTGCGAAATTGCCCATATGGAAACTACGGAAAATTACCATAATTTGACAGTACCCCGACTATGAAAGAGCTTACGTTTCCTACCAACGAATGCTTTCACATACAGCATCATTGTTGATCCCGCGAAACAGCACTATTCTGCACTATCTCACACTCCATTCATGGATGCCCTTGCTTGCTAAACCTTGTCAATCGTAACGGTGACCTCTTATGCGTGTAATAAACATTTCTAAACCACTACACACAGGTCCACGTAATGCGAGACTTCACTTCTGCGCCGTAAATTAATTTCCAGAATACGTTTCCTTCTTGATGGATACGTCCTTAACTGCGGCGGCGTCCACAAACCAAGACACAGAGGATTGGTAGTGTTCGGTGACAAGTCCAGCAGGAAGAGTAGTGTCATGGCCTTCAAAAACACGCTCCAGAATGGGCTGTTTGGAAGCACCTTCTGCTACAAAACATAGCGCCTGTGCTGATTCCAAGACTGGTAGCGTGAAAGTGATACGGTCAGCAGGAGGCTTGGGCGAAGAATGGCACCATGCAACTCTTTTTTCTCTCTCCTGCAACAAATATTCGTGAGTTTTGCCTGGGAACAAAGAACAAGTGTGCCCGTCTGGTCCACAACCCAGTAAGATGAGATCGAAATGGTCTGGCAACAATGACTCATATTCTGCGGCCACCCGGTCGTTTTCGGATAATCCCACTAGCGATTCATTGATTGCGTAACAAGTTGGGCCCAAAGCACCGTCTACGCTGAGCAATGGGTCTAACACTTGTTTTTTGAAACCACCATAGTTGCTATCATCGTTTTCAAGTGCCACAATTCTCTCGTCGCAGAAATAAACATGCCAGTGAGACCATTGGATCTTGTCTTTGAATTGAGGGTCCTGAATTAGACCTGCGTTGAGCGCTTTAAGCTGCGAGCCTCCGCTTACAGCGATATTGAAACGTTTGCCCTTTTCGAGCGCTTTGTCCTGTTCGGCGACAATGTATTGGGCAAGACCGTGTGCCAGAGTTTTGGAGTTGTCGTATGTGTAAATAGAAGCCATTCTTCAAGTTGGATCTGGGAGTTGGGCTACTGGAGTATGGTAGGTTACTTTCCAGTTTAGAAGAGTTTACTACTTTTTTCGAGTAGTTAAGGGAATTGCGATAAAAAACCGGTCACATAATTAGAGTTTTGGAAATCTTGACGGTCACGTTTAATGCACGTGATGTGAAGAATGATTGAAAAGGTTCAAAAGGTTTGAAGGCAAGTGGTAATGCAACAGTGACTACTCAAACGTGTATATAAGTTTGTCTTCGTCGTAGCGTTTGTTGGGCCCATTTGAAATTGGTGTCTTTTGTAATGTCATGTTGTACGTCTTTGCTTGACGGAGAGGGAGATACTTCTAACAGCTTGGAAAGTCTAGCATCCCATTTTAAGCTCAGCTCGGAATGCTTGTTGTGAAAATACTGCTTCGTCGTGCTGCTTTATGTTTATGCTTGTGTTGAGACTCTGTCTCTGGAGTGTCGTTAAACGATAAACGTCTCATATCTTGGGTGATCCTCTCCAAGATTTTAAGATATAAAATATTGTTTCATTGAGTCTAGAACCACTCTCTGTGATGCATTTAACATAAATGAAATGAGCTTGTAGGATGGATGAAACGTCCCTTCTTATACAAACTTTTGAAAGTGTTCCGGGCGTGATTGTGTCAACTGACTGCTATACGATGAGCTGCAAGTGGTGCCATGCCGTGCAATCAGCGTTATTCTTGTTAGGTCAGTAGCTGTTCTAAAATCTTTGAACATCTTGTTGATTCTGTCGCTGTCATTGCGTCACGTGTATGTGATCACTTTGTCATTAATCTGACGCTAGGCGAACAGAGCTCACGGCACTAATAGTCGTTTATTCACACTTGATCGCTAATGCTTTCACTTATTGTAGTAAGCTCTCAGCCACCACCTTTCGCCCTCAATTGTTCATCTACACTAATGCCCATCATTGTCGTTCAAATCTTTATCGCTGATGCTCACAATTGTTTAGCCATGCTTGCCAGTACAGTATATTAAAAGCCATCACTGTTATTCACAACTTATCGCTATTGCTTTAGAGTGTTCAGAAATGGTGATTGCCGGCTTAATCGTTTACTTGATCACTGACGCTCACAATCGCTCAAATGTGCTAAGGGCATTCACAACTATTCACATTTGGTAGCTGATGCTCACACTCATTCAACTGTGCCAATATTCATTACTGATTCACAATCTACCGCTGACATCATTATCATTCAGCTATTCTAACATTCATCTCTGCAATTCGTAATCGACCGCTAATGTTCTCACTTGTTCGCAATGCTAATGGCCATTATGTTGGGATTGGTAAACTATATGGTACAGTGCCAATTGCGTAATCAGAAAATGACATATTAGTCTAAAATGACATGTTAAGCGCTAAGGTGAAATGTACCAACCGTAAAGATATGAAGCAACAATACGTCAACGCTATGCAGAATTTGCAAGCAGTCTAGGAGCACTATTAAGCAATCTTTCCCAGTGGGCTGAGTTCCACGCGTTACCAATTGTTTGCTATTCTTGCTCCAGAAATCATTTAAATATCCGTGGTCTGGTCAAACAGAATGTACCAAACTTATAGCCAAAAGGACCGCGAAGAGGTAAGTAAACTCCAGAACCATAACCATTCACTTAGAGCAAATCATGACTGAGCAAACGAAGCAGATTAACAATTCGAACACTGCCGACGTAGTCGAGCCTCAATACATTATATTCACAATTGGGAGCGTCAGCAATCAAATGTTCAACGGTGCTCTAAGCCATCACTACTCTTAACAACAAAAAGCTAACGTTTGAATTTGATCCCTGAGGCTCTCAATCATTCAGGAATACTCTTACCCATTTTTACAGTTCACAGCTGAGAGCGCACTTGTAGTAATCTCTGTTCACAATTGATCGCTGATGTTCTCAATTGTCAAACGATGCTCCTAGTCTCTCGTTCATTTATACTAATAATCATCACTACGGCTCGAATCGATCGCGGAGACAATCAATTGTTTAAGTGTTTTTATAGTCATTTCGAATGTACAAAATGCTAAAGGCCAGTTCGACTATGTAGAGTTGGCAGCTGATGCTCTCGATTGTACGGTTTTGATAGCCACCACTCAGGTACACAATTGATCGCTGATGCTCTCAGTTGTTGAGTATTGCTCTAAATCATCACTAGGACTCACAATTGATCGATGACGCTCAGTGCTCACCTATACTAAATTCCATCACTGCTATTCACCATTGATTGGTGAGGCTCTAAATTTACCAACTATGAATGCTAGCCATTTACTTTATTCACAACTGATCACTGTCGCTTTCAATTTATTGAGACTTGACTACGTCAGCAGTGTCTGAGTTATTGATCTGCTTAGTTTGCTCGGTCATAATTTTTTCTCTGTTGAATAGTAATGGTCTATAGGATCTATTTATCTCTCCGTTGTGTCTTTAGTATAAGCGGAATGATCTTATGGAGTGTATAAGACGTCCCTTCTTATACAAATTCCTGGAAATGTTCCGTCGTCAACGGATAAAAAAATCTTCAAGCATTCCGGGTGCAATTGGTGGAAATGGTCTGATCCGGGAGCTATACGAGCGCTGTAAGTGGTGCCACTTGGTCCGATTGACCTCGTTCTTGTTAGATCGATGGTTATTCTAGGTTCTTGTTATTTGTGACGCAGTCGTCTTGTCACGTGTTTGTGATCACTTTGTCACATTTCTGACGCTAGACAGACAGAGGTTCCGACACAATTGACCGCTGATGTTTGATTGTTCAACTATCTGGTAGTCATCAATTGTTCAACTATGCTGATAGCTGTCACTACCTTTCATAACTGATCGTCGATGCTAACTATTGCTCAACAATGCTAGTAGTCATAAATGCTAGCTGACGCCATCAATCGCCCAGCTATACTAGTACCCACCACCAATAGTTATAATTGATTGGTAAGGCTCAAAATTGCTCAACTATGCAGTTAGCCACGTCATTCAATTGATCGCTGATGTTTAAGTACTAATCTATAAGAGTAGTCATCAATTGCTCAACTGTACTAATTTTCCTCAGTCATTCACAAGAGTGATTAAGGTCGCTCTCAATTGTTCAAGTGTAATAATAGCCACCACTACGGTTTATGAGTGGTCGCTGTCGCTTTCAATAGTCCAGCTCTGCTTCGAACATTCACGATTATTCACAATTGATAGCTGTCGCTCTCAATTGTTCAATTGTGCTTACAAAACTCACTACTATTCACAATTGATCGCCGTCGCTTCCAATTACTAAATAGTGCTCTGAATTATCACTACGTCCCAAAAATGATCGGTAACACTCAAAATCGCTTACTTATACTAACTTTCATCGCTTAAGTTCACAATTGATAGCTGTCGCTCTCAATTGTTCAAATGTGCTTACAATATTAACAACTGATCACTGTCACTCTCAATTGTTCAACTATACTAATAGCCTGTCTTCTCTTTGACCCATGTAATAAATCTTTCCAGTGGTTCCTCTACCCAGTCCTCTACCTAGTCATCTACCTGCTCCTCTACCTAGTCCTCTACTTACTCCCCCACTTAGTCCTCTACTTACTCCTCCACTTAGTCATCTACTTAGTCCTCCACTTAGTCCTCTACTTACTCCTCCACTTGCTCCTCCACTTGCTCCCCCCACCCACTCCCCCCACCTCTCCTAATCTTATTCTTCTTCTGGTAAGAGCCGTTAATCCTAATTCTTGTCTAAATGCCGTGTGTGATTATACTTGACCTATCGGCCGTGTCTGGCTCAGTAATTCCCACAGTTCGTCATCCATCGCCGTAAGAGAATGTGGAAGAAACTCTCGTCATTGTCTCGTCGATTGTTCATCGAGAGAAAGAAGAAGATCGGATTCTGACACTTGTTGCTTGGGAATACAACAAGAGTTGGAAAATAGCTGGATCTTCGCTTGGTGCTGTGAGTGAGTGAGTGAGTGTGTGTGTATTCAAGAATCAGAGAGATAGAGTGTCGTTGATATATGCAGGCGAAAACGTTTATACATCAGTTGCACGCTATTTTGCAGCATTCAGAGCTGCAAACGTGGGTCCGATGGGACGATGACAACGAGGAAAATGAGAGATCCGGGGTGTTCCTCATCCGGCCGCACGACGTCGGCTTCGCCGACGGCGTGCTTCGCCGGTTCTTCAAACACGGCAACGTATCGAGTTTCGTGCGTCAGCTCCACATGTATGGGTTCCACAAGCTTGCGTCTGGGGCAGAACCCGGGTCCGGGTCCGGGTCCGGGTCTTCGTCCAGTTCCACTCCCGACAAGACAGATCTGGTGTGGGGGTTTGCACATCCATCGGGTTCTTTCCATCGCAATAGCACCGCATCGGATTTGCATCGCATCCAACGCAAAAGCGGCGGCGTGGGCAGAAACGGAAGACGCAAAAATGTGCTTTCACCGGTGTGTATCAACTACGTGGACGGTACTGCAGTCTCGGCTGTTCCAGCGGTTCCAGCGGTCCCTGCGGTCCCAGCGGTCCCTGCCGTCTCAGCAGCAGCGTCCTCCTCGTCAACAACCGTTTTGTCCAGACCAGGCTCAACCGTCACCAACGCAAAACTGGAATTGCCACCTGCCAACCCAATCCACGCCCAGTCCCCACTGCCGAGTCTGAAACCGTTGGCAACTCCACAAATGCACCACCATGAAGACTTGTCCCGGTCCCCTCCTTCGCCGCACCAAACCACCACATCACGTCACAACTCCCAACATTCGGTAGAATCCCTGCCGCAAATTTCATTCAACAATCCACCTCTGGCGTCCAACGCCAGTCTACAACAGTTTCATACAAACATCAACCTCATACAACGCAGTATGGTCACCGTACTCGATCTGCTGCAAAATTTCCCTCCTTCGTCCAATGCAGAAGCTGAAAAAGTTTCTGCCACGCTACAGAGCTTAAGACATGAGATTATAAACCTGGACAGCCGATGGACGTTCTCCAAGCATCCTATGCTCTCCACGCACTCGAGTTTTAGTAGTGTTGGATCTTCTTTCTCACACCAATCGGGTCCAAGCTCCAGCAGGATACCGAGTTTGTCAACACAAAAAAGCTCCATTTTCAGTAATCCTCGTTTCAGCAACGTTGGCAATGTCAGATCTTCTTCAACCAACTATTGGGGTTCTCCATCTCAATTGGATCCTGAGAATGGGTTCAACAACTCGCACTTCAAAAGATGATGCTAATTTTTCAAAGGAATTCAATTACATGCATCGTTTGTCCAATTTTGTGAAGGTCTTTTACCAATTCAACGAGTCAACCATCACCTCTCTAATCTCAGGACCAACTCATTGTCACAATAGTGTGCATACTGTAACAATACAACATCGAACACAACAACACGGATATTAGCGACACGGACGTGGCAAGAAATGGAAATTAAAACTATTCTGTACCGGTAGTACAAGACATAAGGGAAACACGTACATACATACATACACACACATATATATATAGACACATATGTATGATAACAAAAATTATCAAGAAATTCACCATGCAAGAAAGTTTAGGTACCCGTTACCTTAATTCCATGGTATCATTCAATGACCGTAACAATAAGATAACTTTTTTCCAACACTATATATCTTTAGTCTTTACAAAATATCGTTCAAGAGTTAGAGTTCATTTTTTTTTCAACAATCTTTTGTTTCAACTGCTTTCATCTCGATTCCACTTCCCACTTCTGTTCGATCCAGGAACCATTGAGTTAGACTGAAATTGAACCGCTGACGCAATCGGTGGAACCATCGGAACAGGATAGGGTGGTACCATTGGAACACCCATGGCTACAGGCCAACTGCCACGAGGCCTAGCGGCTTGCTTCTGCCCATTTTGTTGATGCATCATTGCATTCAAGAATTTTGGATTGTATTTACCAAAAAAATCTGGCCTTGAACTTGGTTGATGGTGGAAGCTCTTGCGTGAGACACTAGAGCGATTTTCGTTCAGCGCCACATGCATGGCATCGCCGTTACTAACAGACTTGGAGCGCTTCTGAGCAAACGAAACGTACAACGTGTGGTTTTCGTCCACTTGGTAACGGTCCGTAATCATCATAGCTTTTGACGCATCAAGTGGATTCTTGAAACAAACAAATCCGTATCCTCTTGAAGTGCCCAAGGGTGATTCAGTAGTCTTGGTAGGCGGCCAATTGTTAGGCACTTCACCGTTTTTGCTACCTCCCACTGTGATGATTTTTGCACTAATGATCTCGCCAAACTTTTCGTAAAATTGATGGAAATCCTCGTCTTTCCAGGCCAAAGGCAGATGCTTCACGTAAAGATTCGATTCTTGTTGGTCTTTGGTGGGAATGGGAAGTATGAAGGGAGATTGTGGTACCATTCCATTTTGAGCGTGCATCTGGTAAATCGAACCATTTCGAGATGAAGGAGCGGTGGAGTCTTCTGGTGTTGTACTTAACGAACGAGCAGCACCAAATCCTGGATGATGAAATTGTCCTGAGGTAACGTAATTCGCATTGGGTGAAGGAGAAGGAACGGGAGAGTAGCCTACCGAATTGTCGTGAGGATCTAATTCACCTGAATGTGCGTACATTGGCAATTGGTTGGGTAGGAAGCCAAGACCGGGTTGAACTCCGTTGAATGGGGAGTAGAATGAAAGGTTTGTGAGACTAGGCTGTCTAGAGCCAACAGATCTTTCGCTATGACGGCGAGGCTTGTGCTGATGATGATGGATGTTGTTTTGATAGTGGTGGGCATTATGGTAGTGATGGTGGTGGTGGTTGTAGTGATGGGACTTGGATTGTACGGCTTTGTTCACAACCAGTGTGTTACCAAGCCATTCAGAGTCATGAAACTTTTCAATGGCTCGCAGTGCTTGCGCATGCGAGCCAAATTTGATAAATCCATAACCCTTGAGAGGACTCGCCTCATGGCGTCCTGCGCAAGTTTCCGCGTCGTCAGTCTTTTCGTCATTTTCGTCTTCATATTCCACATCGCTTTCGCTGTTACGTTTGGGCAGGTAATACGATAAAACCTCGAAGGGTTCAGTGTCGTCGGTAAAAGCTGTTTGAAATCTGGAAACCACATCTTCGGGCGTTACCAGTTCACCTCCATCATTTTCAATGGGCAGATTTCCAATGAACACGCCACGGAACCGTTCGTCATCGTTGTCCTCCTTGATGTGGTCCCAATGAATGCGTTCACGCTCTTTGCGCTCCACGTGGTAATTAACAAATAAGGGCGACCCATTCATAAGATTGCCATTGAGTTCTTTGATACAGCGCGATGCTTGAGAGCCCAATTGATATGACAAAAATCCATAGCCCATAGATTCACCTGTATTGGGGTCGCAAATAATTTTCAACGCCAAGACGGGGCCAAACTTCAATAGCACTGGCACTAAATCGTCTACATTCAAGTCCTTGGGGATCCCTCTAATGTAGAGGTTTCCAGGATGCGTGAGACCGTGTGCGTTCTCGGTAACAGACCATTTCGCCAGCGGTGACGAATCATGACCTCCATCCTTGTCGTGGTTTTCATTGTCGTCGTGGTCGGAATTCCCGTCACTGAGCCTTCGAAGCTCTTCCAGCACGGCGTCGCGAGCTGCCGTTAAATCTTCCCAATGTTTAAACTGACTCTGGAGGACAAAATCGTATGGCCAAGCGGACACAGACGACGTAGGACTCGTAGCGGGCCATTGAGCCACATGGGTCGACCCAAACTCATGGATATACACGTCCCGGTTGTCCTCCAGCACTTCTTGTCTACTTTTGTCGCTCAAGTATTCGTAGTTTTCGATTAGCGATGGATTGACGGGCACTCCGCGATGAGCATGTAGAACGGCAGCTAGGGTCGATGTAACGGAAGCCGGTGTTGCATCCGCACCCGCCTCTGCGTCCCCATCCTGCATGTCACCCGCATCGTTCCATTTAATCCGCACCGTCAGCAAGTTCGTGTTGGCCAACTGGTCCAATTGCAACGCACTTGAGTTCGGTGTGGGCGTACCGGGAGAACGACTGGATGAATTACTCTCCGAACGACTGTCCGTCCCTAATTTTGGTGACGAGATCTCCGTTTCTGCCAGTCCATTGGCGACTTCTTGCATCTGTGACTCCGTGCTCATCAAGAATCCAGTGAAACTTACCAAAGGGAAACCAAAAATAGTGCTACCAGGACAAGTAAGGTGTCAAACGAGGCGCAAAAAAAAGCTTCAAAAGTTTAGGTAGAATTGTGAAGTGATCAACACGCCGAAACCTGATGTTTGATCGTTTTTCCGCTGCTGAAAGAACCCTTTTTGACTGCTTTCTGTTCGGCCTTTAAGTAGAACACAAGTGTAGGAAACACCGACCTTGTTAGCTTTATTAATTTAATATTGTGGGTTTCGTAACCTTTAACAACTCGCGCGGTTTGTTTCTCGGCACGGATAATTGCGTAGGAGCTAAGAGAGGCGAGAACCAACAAAAGATGCCACGTGATGGAAAGGGTGCCAAAAAACTCCGGTGGCGTGATAATCGCGTGAAGACATAGCGTGACATTCACGTGCTTTTGAGAAGCTTGGCATTGAGCCCAGCGACATAGTGGTGATGAAAAGCTCTCTTATGATGATTACAATAATGATGATGCTTTCGCGCTATGTTTCCAACTCTTTCTCCGCTGCCTCCACTTGGCAGCGTCTAGATCACTTTCCCCCTCTCTGTCATGCTAGGATAAGCTACCATAGCGGTTGTGGCAACAATTTTACATTCCATTCAGTACGTCCCGTATAATGGGTTTGTTTTGTGCGAATTTCGAATCGCCCGTTATATGGCTTGATGCACTTTTCTTTTTTTCGCTAGTTGTCCTTTTAGCCCCAGTCTTCCTTGGTAAGTTGTAGCACTGCAGGCAGTCTGCAGGGAGCGGGTAGATCCAGCCTCGTGATCCAAGCAGCTCCACAAATCCGCGTATAGTCTCCACGGAGCTTACCGTGCGTTTCGAACCCACAATCAGCAGTTTTGCCTTGGCCCGTGTCATCGCAACGTTCACACGCCGAAGCTCCCGCAACAGGCTGCCGCCACTTGCGCCGTCGTTACTGCGCACCATCGAAATGATCACACATTTCTTGTCACGGCCTTGAAACTGGTCTGCAGTTAGGATCTCTAACTCCGCATCTTCTTTGTCACTAAATATTGCTCGTAATAGTCGAAGCTGGGACCGATACAGTGTCATGACGCCAATGTCTTTCCGCGCTACCCCGCTCTTCACCAGCCCCGCAACACATTGCCAAACCACTTCGGCTTCACCCACGTTCGTAATGTTATCTCTTTCTCCGGTCTCTTGACAACTGGAGCAACGATCATGATCCAGGAAAACGACTTTGCGTCTTGCCTCCAAAGCGTTGATCAGCCAGGGGTCCGATGCATTAAACCTCTGCAGCTTAATCACTTCTTCTATTGTCGGCGTGTTCAATTCTTGATTACGCACACTATCGTTGCCACATTTTAGCTTCCCATCGTAAATCAGGTAATTAGGTAACGTCATGATATCCTCACACATTCTGTATTGGTGTGTCAGCTCCACCATGCTGTTGGGATGTTTTTCACACAGGATCTTGAACAGTGATTCATCCAGACCGCCAGCTCGCGCCGCAGCATTCTTCACTAGAGGCGGTAATTGATAATGATCTCCTACCAGAACAAATTTTGGTGCGAATTTTAAAGGTCCCAAGCACATTGGAAGTGATAGTTGACTCGCCTCATCGACAATAACGTAGTCGAAATCTTTTCGTCTCACGGAAAACAGCGTGTCATAGATATTGAGGCACGTTGTCGCAACGACAGGGGCTCGTTCTGCTATTTCTACAAGCTCATTAAAGTTTTCTGCACCAGATAAATCGGGAACAAATTCCTGGGTTTCCCGATGTACACGATGTTTTGTACCCAGTCTCATAATTTCGACTTTGTACTGCTTGAGTTTGATGAGGATATTATCAATTGCTGAATGAGTATATGAAGTTAGTAGAACACTCTTACCACGCTTAACAAGCATCCTGACTATCTCAACAATTAACGTCGTTTTACCTGTACCTGGCATGCCCAGAATCAAAGCAAAATCTTCTGCTCTCATGACTTTGTCAAATGCCACCTGTTGATCAAAATTGAGATCGGGGCTTACACCACTTTCTCGAGCAAAGACTGGCGGATCAGAGCCTGATCTAAATTTGGGTGATTTCCCATCGACCAGAAGCTCTCGGGTTCTCATGTCACCGCCTAGCGATGCTTTGACTTTGCGTTCTTCTCCACTGATTTCGTCGAGTGTAACTGCATCTTTTGGTACTGGGGGTAGGAATAGATTGAGAAGATTGAACCTTGCTACCGCCATCCCTCTTTGTATTTCATTTCGGTCAATTCTATAGCTCAAAGCTTCTTGCCGAGCTTGATTCAAACCAGTCACAGGCATAAGTACAGTTTTTAGAGTTTGGTTTGTTTCTTTTTCAAACCCGGGAACATGAATGTTATTGTTCTCTAGCCTTCTAGAGGTCATTACGGTAATCTCATGACTGGTGATACTTACGACGCGGCCAGTGCAAAGTGCAAAATGCCCCGACTCATCACTTATAATTACAATTTCATTCGTGGAAATTTGTGATGCCGTCATTAGCGGTAATTGCAACTCTAGGTTTTTCCTTACAAAAGTGTATTCAATTTGCTTGCTGGTATTGTTGTCTTCTGAGCTCTTTATTCGCAGGCTACTTAAACACTTCCCACTGACCGACTCCCTGGTACGGCTGTCAAGAAGAAAGACCTTCCTGTTCACACCATTCAGACTGGACTCTTCTTTTACTATAAGGTCTTCATACTTCTTGTAGAAATCCCCATATTGACGACGGTTCATTAAAAGGTGACTCGTAATTGCGTCATATTCACCAACTTTTAGACCGCTGTCAGCGGCATTACCGTCCTCACATATGTTGTTCAAAACCATACATTCGGTTTTTGAGTAGCAATTATCACATTCCGAACTACGCAAGATAGGCGGAAGAATAGTTCCGTTCCATTCTGTGCCTGCTATTTCCTCAAGTTCATGCTTTAGAAAAGCGGAAACCTGATTTCTCAACACGAGGAGATGCTTAATTGAGGTAAGTAAGGTGTTTTGCTTACTGAAGTCATTTGGTTTGGTGTAAAACAACAGAAAAAAATTGACTGGAAGCTCGTAACGATCATTAAGCAGTAGCGTGTAAATGCTTCCTTGCACCTCATGACTGACGGATTTTGTCTTACCAGTTTTTAGCTCCAAAGGAGCAATGAATTTGGAGTTGTTCGGAAATTTCGTTTCCACTGTTGCGTCAATAAATCCCTTAAGCCCATACATTGGTGACCAGATATTCTCTTCGATGTCGATAATATTGGAAATTGTAAAAGGAATTTTGTTGCGTTCCTTTACCACAGAAGAGCTTTGACTTTTCACATATTTTCTCGTGAAGTCTTTGATGTTCATAAGATGATCTTGTATAATTTGTTGTGAAATCTGCTGTTGAGTAGTCCGGCACAATATTATATCAGCAGCGTAGTACTCTAGAAGATACTCTAGCTTCGAATTTACAAAACTGTCAGATAAGTTGTGATGGTCCAGCTTAAATTGAAGACATGCTTGAAGTAGTTCGTGCACGATGGACCCGATCAAAGCTGGGAGATTAGCTTCACCGGGCCCACTGAATTGAGTGCCGATTATAGCTTTTCTTTGGCATTCCACAGCTTTTCCGACTGTCGTTGCAGCAAGAAGAATATCGGGGTTGAGAATCAAGAGATTATCGTTCAACATTCCTGTTTCTGGTTCTTTGTCATTAGAAAATAGCCGCTTATTGGTAGCATTTCTACCTGGAACAGTATGGACAACATCTCCCTGTTCAAATGGCAAATCTACCCACGGTGATCTTAGCACAAGGTTGCAGGTTTTGCTTTCGTAATCCACGCATTTAAGAATCTTTTGCTTGGCGCCATTTTTTAGATTATAATCCTCGGTCTCTATAATCACTAGTCGGTTCATGTCATTCCTATGTGCTGCGAATTGCGCTCGCTCAAGGTACCTCTCAGGAATTTTGTTCTTATGTGATTCTTGATCTTGAACATTAAGCGTCTGGGAGAATCGCTGCTCTACGACTTCGATTTCTGATTCCACTTGATCACCCCCAATTGTAGCAATATTGGAGTTCTTGGTGGCAGTACCTAGAAATTCAATCAGGGAATCGTCAAACGCATCATCCGAAGACAATTCAGAAGAATTTGATTTTGAAGATGCAGTGTTTTTGGAAGGAGCTGTGATATGTTTTATATTCTCACCGGCCGTGAACTTCTGTGTCAAAATTTCTATCAAAGAACCATCATCATCCTCATCATCCTCATCATCCTCATCATCTTCATCATCTTCATCTTCTTCCTTATCTGGATTCTTTACACCGTTTCTATTATGAATGTTACCATGGTGGTCGTCATACTCGTACTCCTTGTCGGTTTTGTCATCATTGGTTTTTACAGTACCTACGGTTGCGGACTCACTCTTCCTCTTAGCAAATTGCACGTACTCGGAGCACTCGATCGGTATTCCAGCGGTGGGGGAAGAAAATACAGAGTTGAGGGTTTTGCCTTGGTCCTTTATTTCTTCCTGGGCATCCTCTTTTTGGGACTCTGAACATGGATTCCGTAAATTTGGCGAGACCTTTTTTCGTAGATCGGACAATTCCTCGTTGGTTCGCGTTGCTTCTGTGAAAGAAAAAGTTGGTGAAGAAGGAATATCTTTTGCTTGAAAAGGTGGTTTTAAACCAGTATGACACTCCAAATCATTTATAATCTCATCAATGTCCCGTGTTGAGGGTCTCGATGGTGACAAGTTTTCGTAAGACCTAGGTAGCGAGTTTCTTTGCAGCGAGGGATTTCTCGACGCAAGGCTAGCAGTGTCCTCTCCACGGCCCTGGGCGTTATCAACGTGTCGAAAAGTCAACACATTTCTGTATTTGTTGGGCACGATTGGAGTGGAAGATTCTTTGACCACTTGCTCAATCACGCTATCCTCAGATAGCGATCGATACCCTTGCTCTATTTCAGATCCTGTACCACTCCTGACATTTTTTCTCGGCGAATACTGCCAAACCACTTCTTCCGGCCTATTAGTATTATTATAGAGTTTGGACTCATTTTCCTGAACCGTGCCTGGAGTTTTTGAAACTCCCGTAGCTTTAACAGCGGCATCCTCACGAGAAGTACGCTTGAAATTTTTATCCTTTGTGGATTTCCGTACTTGTGATAGGGAAATAGATCGCAGAGATCCAGGTTGAGCTAACTTCTCATCTCTGTTGTCACTTATCGTATCAAGCGGAGTGAATTTGTACTTCTTGTTGATCCGTGAAGCTCTTTGGTTTTTACGTGAGCTTACCGCCGAGGTTTTCTCAGCATCGCCGGCTTGTTCACCAACTACGCGTAAGCGCTCAGGAGAAGCAAACGGGCTTGGTCCTCTTTTCTTCAGATCTCTGCCTTCCATTCACAAAGTCTTTGAGTTCAGTTCCAGGCCGGTAACCATAACCTGTGTTTTGTTGTGAGTTGTTGATTTGATGGATGCTGTTTGTCTTCTTGATCTGTCTCTCCTTCATTAGTTAGTTTTATTAACTATTGGCTTTAGAATAAGTGATGATGAGTACATATGGCGAGTACTCCAGCACAGTCTCTCAAGATAAGCATCGCTACAAAGCTATTCAGCGAAACGTTTGAACTGGATACTATTGCTGAGTGGCGGTAAAAAGCTGTCGAGTACTCGAGGATGTCTGTTCTTTTGAATATAATGCGCTAGGTTTGTCACAATTTGGTTAGATAATGCTAGAAATTTGGGTATCAAAATTAGGATGTGAGATGACAATAGTAATAGGTGGAACGAGGCTCTTATCGGAATGTCGTGTGGTTGTCTGAAATGAGTGTTTTCTTTGTATCAGTGCCTCGATTTGGCTGCAATTTCCTCGAACAAACGGGTGATATCGTCATGCATGGTCCTTTTCTTGTCTTGGAGACACGTTAGTAGATCTTCGCCGATTGGCAGGTCTTGTGCAGCTCGAAGTCGCTGTGTAAGGCGTGAAATCTCGATTTTCAAGCGCATGCTGATCCTACTCACTTCAGAATTCACGTTCACAACCTGGTATTCCGGCGAAGGACGATTACTTGCGGGGATGAGAGGTTTGCGACTTAGCTGATCATGTTCTGAATCATCTCCACTGCTTGTCACATCAATCACAAGATTTGATAGCCATTCAGGCCGTGCCTCTGTTACTTTCTGTTTTTTCCAAGATCGTGTAATGGGACGTGTTGTGTGCTTTCGGATGAGGTTGACTTTGTCGATATCATTGAGGGGCTTCAGATCTGACTGTTTGGGTCTCTTTGTATGTGTATCTTCAGGCGCATCCATCACCATGTCCTCCGTTAACGGGACCGTTCGACCTGTGCTTTCGAATGCGTCTCTCAAAAACTGAGCATTGATTCCGGATTCCTTAAGTACATTTTCGTAGCTATAACCGAGTCTCACAATATCGTCAATTGCATCGCTGACCTGCTCTCTTCTTTCAGCAAGCATAGTGTCGTATTTCAGTTTCGCTTTCTTATCAGAAATAGACTGCAACAGTGCGATTTTCCTGTCTGCTAATGAAAGTTGCGAATCCCCTGCCTTAGCCTGGGTGAACAAGTTACCTTCTAAATTGGAACCATGATGATTATTCATTGATGTCTTCGACGGCAGCAGTTTTGATGCTCATCGCTGATTATTGTAGTTGAGACAATATCCGATTACTTAATTATGTATACTACTACTGCCGTGATTTAGAAACCTGACAGTGGCGAAATGGTTATCAAAACGTTTACTGCGTCTCGCTAGGGCCCTCGCTTCTCTCATCTGAAGGGAAAGGAGCACTTTCTTATAGACTTTACATTATGCGAACCGATCATTTATGTTGCTGCACTAACCAAACACATCTTCTTCATCCGGTTCGAGCTCTTCATTCTCTACGACCTCTCCGAACTGCAAAAAGTGAACGGGACGATGTAGTTCGTTGTAGAACTCCAGTGGCACATCAAGTTTTAGATCGCTTATTTTGTTTGAATCGAATGCCGCACCCATGAAAGCATAATTCCAGATACCAGAAGACGGTACAAGAAAATAACCAGTAATTCTATCCGAAAGCATCAATTGTGCATGCTCGCTGAAAGCTGGTTCAAATCCTTCCGGTGTTCTGACAAGTTCATCCCTATCGGCCGATCCCCATTCAAACCCGTCGTCTGACAAGGTGTAAGCCGATAAAGAAACTGAACCCGGATTGAGATACACGGACAAATCTATGGCATCTCGACGATTGAGAAACAAGCTGGAATGCACAGAAACCTCGGGCGCCGTCATATATTTGAGCTCTTCACTGTTGCTGTGCACCCACCCAAGCAGTTCTAAGTTTTGAAGATATAATGAGTCTTCTGATAGCTGACTTAACTGGATGGTGTGACTGTTGCCAAGCTGTGGTACCATCACAATTGTCTTGATCTCTTTTACTTTTTTATGGTCTCCCGCAGCGCTACCAAAAATGAACCCTCCAACTTGGGCTTTGGAGTCCGATATTTCAACGAACTTCTTTAGAAGATTCTTAGGAAGGATATAAACATTTTTCTCCTCCACAAACTCTTCTGATGAGAGATATATCGTTCTCAAACGCATGTACAGCAAAGAGTTAGATATTGCCCTTTGACGCCATTCGTTGCTAGAGCTGAACATTTGATTCTCATAATTAGTGGATGTGACAACCATAATTTCTTCGCCTTGAGCATTTGTTTGCTTTATCTTTGTTGCTACGGCGGATTGCTCATCCACATTAATATTGTTGCTTGAAGATTTAGCAGCTTCTATCTCTGCCATTTGTTGTCGTTTCACGGACGGTGCTTTGATATTTTGGCCCAGAATTAAATCTTTGATTTCCGTCTGCGTCAAAGAAGCGATGTTGACATTGTACTTTCTTCCATATTCATCCAAGATCAAATCACGCAGTTTGCTCTCGATTTGAATCCATTGATTATCGTTGAAAGAAGGCCATAAATGATGCTCTTTGATAGGTATCGTTGGATCACTCTTTAAAATCATCTGGGCCTTTTCCTCATTGGTTCTCAATCCTCTTAGCAACAAAATCAATCTCGAAAAAGCAGTGTATGAAGATACACGGTCTAGCCAATCATCGTAAATGTTAAAAAGAACCATTTGCGGCTCAGTAGCTTTCATGACAACATCCGAGAGCTTCTCGATAGCTAAAGAAGCCGAGAAGGGTAGCTTCAGCTCTGTAGGTCTAATAGAGATATTAGGAAAATCTAACATGTGCACCTCAAGCGGATCGAGCATTGCTCTTCTTGTTACAATGATCTGCTTGGGTTGCTCCTCCTTCGGTAAAGATCTAATCAGAGCACTTATTTCTTCTGCAGTTTTCCATTTGGCCAACTGACTTAGACGTTTTTGACCTGCCCACACCGATGTGTGAATGATCTTAAGATAGAGTTCTCCAGTTTTTGGGTTTAGCGTGAAGATACAACCGTTAATAGGTTTGGTTGCAATGTTTCCCTCATAGGTCTTGTGCACAGCTACTCTGTAAACGTTCGTATCGTCAATGAAAAACTTTGTGTCATCCGAAAACAGTTCCGCGTAGTTGGAGGAATTTAAAAAAGGCTCTTGTGTTTGAGACTGATAAATTTGAAGTCCTTTCCTTATTCTTTCCCGAAGCACGTATAAGGAGGGATTAGCCTTCATTATCGTTTTCAAACCATTTTGCATCAATGGTTTTAGGCCCTCAAACCAGTTACCATAACAATCATACATATTGTATGCGAGGTCAATACCCACCATTACACCTGTAGGACAAGGATACATGCTGATATTGTCCGTTGTATAATCCAGAAATTTGGCTCTCACATATCGAGAAATATCGTGAGAATCGTAATCACCATAACGAAGTTGCACGTCAACCCAAATTTTACCTGTATTCGTTGCATCATATCTGTCATTTGTATGATGAAGAAGAGATGGCCTTGTAACATTCCAAGAATAATTGCTTTTCAATAAGATATCCGCGGCCGATGAATTCATTTTATATGATTTCCTCGGATGAATAGCCTCCTTATCCACAGACTCAATCTGCAGCATATCCATTTCACCATCAATAATTTGACAAATATCGAAAACAATACTCTCGTGAATCTTCTGCCACAAGTGAGCTCTGAAAATCTGGATAAGCGAAATCTTGAGAGTTGGAATTTTTCCATGTAAAAAAATTCCTGTTAGATCAAGCTGGACCAAGAAACCAACGTATACATTGGCCCTGTTTATTGTTGGTGACCACCATAACGTGAAACGACGATTAGGTATTTGGCTCAGGCCTGTCCGTTGTGCGTGTGTTAGTTTTTTGAACTGCATGGAATCTTCAAATCCGGATGCTTTTTCCCAGAAAAGGCCTTCCCATGAACTGAACCCGGTGCCTTTAAACAGGGTGTGTTCAAGGATTGTTTCGATTCCTCCTAAAGCTTGAATGACGTCGGTTCTATAAGCATTTAAGTTCCAAAGCTTACCGTCGTGGTGAGTGTCTGTCCACCAAAATGGATTGTTCCGTTCCAATGAAAATTGTTTGAAATCCAGCCTTGCTCGATACCCTTTGTTGTAAGCTAATGTGTGGCGGTCTTTCTGAAACAAAGTACTTATACGAGGAATACCACGATCCCACGATCCCTCCAGTTCTTCAAATGCAAGACGGCGATTCTGTTGTAAAGCCTCTTGCCTCTTTGCGACATAATCGGTCCATACTCTTTGCGAGTCAAGAAACTCATTCTCCCATGTTGTAATATATCTAAACAACGTTGGAATGAGTTTGTCCTCCTCGTGGGTCATTCCTGACCTGAAATGTGTTATTCCCGTCTCTGTCTGTTTGGACCAGCTTAGATCGGAAGCTGGAATTAAGATGTGGGATGCACTCAACATGCCTAAGCCGCCGAGCTCCTTCGGAGTATAAAAAACTGCGGGCGGAAATCTTGTCGGCATTTTAGAATTGAGCCCCAACTTCACCCTGTTTTGAATCCTTGTTTCACACTTGACCAGTACATCTAGAAGAGATTCTGTAGCCACAATCGCCTCTCGATAGTAGGCAAATAACGAAATCAAAGCGGTATTCCACCTTGCTGTAATTTTCGTAAAGGTGGTTGAGCCGGATGCCATTAAAATACCTCTGATTGTATTATTGAATTTTTCCACATCTTCGTCAGAAACCTTCAAAAAAGCCTTTGCAGTCCTTCGTTTGGTATCTTGCTCAACAAGATCCCATACTCCCTCATCTGTTGATAACACTTCTTCGCTTCTTGCGTTGGGAAGTATCCGTACTTCAAAGCCGCACATGGTGAATAAGAGATTAGGATTGGTCTTACTGTAAACGGACAATAAGGAGCTTTCCCATGATATGTTCGCTAAAGACGAGGGTACACGACTGGCAAACTCCCAAAATACAGCTCTGCCTAAATTAACGTCGTCCCGGACTAATCTCATGCGAGAATCTTTTGGCCAGCACTTTTTATTGTTATATCCCACTGCATTTTCAAAGTTTGGATCTGGGTTTTCCGATAGGTAGTCCTGTACAAGCTCCTCGGCTTCATATTCCTCAAAGTGAAGAACAATATGAATTTTGTCAAAGTATCTGCAGTATAGCTTGAGCGGTGATCCTTTTTCGACATCTAAACTTTTAAACTGCAAAAATTCGTTTGGAGAGCTTGGTGGTCCGGCCAGCTCAGAAGCCCTATCAGGGCCCAGTATCAGAAGATCGATCATGAGACCATAGAATTGATAAACGAAGGAGGAAAATTGAAGACCTCTAATGAGACCATACTTGTTAACATGGCTCATATCTTTGAAATTCAATACTACGTTGTTCTTGGCAGTGATGTAGTCGGCCAAGTTCGGGTCCATGATTAGTCTCAAAAGTCGATTGAGTACAGTGAAGTCTATCTTCTCTACCATTTCGTCCAGATTTGTCTGTAATATGACAGTTGATTGTCCATCCGACACGTCCCAAATACCATTCAGGTTGTTAATGCCTTGAGTCATTTTGTAAACCAACAAGGGAGGAATTTCCGCATCGCTCGGTTTAATCCAGTTTGGAAATAAATGTCTCCGATCACCTTCGTACCACAGGTATTGGTCAAGGTATGCGTCAGTTATCTTTTCTAAAGGATCCACGGAGTAAACAGGAGAAATTTGAAGAAGCTCGTCTTTCATAGAAAGATCAACAGGCTTAAAGACCCGTTGCGTCAAAAGATATTTTTTTATCCGATTGAGTGTATTATGAGGATTGTCGTAAGCTTCTTCAATCAACGCTAATTCTTCTCTTTCGGTTGCATTTAGTCGAACCTTGGAAAAATAAGCATTTTTGAGATTTTCAAGTGCGAGAACGAGAACTTTGGTATCATTTTTGTAGGTTAATGGAGGGAAAGGAATAGGTGAGAAATTGTTTGTCTCTAACCAGTTTACCATTGCTTTAAAGATGTTGGTTGCAGCAGTTGGGGTGATTTCGGGACCATTTTTTTCAATTTTCTGCTGGCGTTCTTGCTCATACTTCATCCAAAGGCGGGTCAATCTCCCCAGGTTTTTCCGTACAACAGTTTTTTCGACGTGAGCACCGCGCTTGATGCGATCACGATTATAATGGGCAGCAGAAACCCAGCCGTCAGCTTTGGCTTTAATATATCTCTCAATAATTGCCTTGACAGGCTCTGGCATACCGGACACATTCCATGCCACGTTTGCCTTCCAGCACCGCCACGCTTCGCTCAAATGCTGTAGAATTGTCTTAGTTTTGTTCTGTTTCATCCCTTCGGGCATCATGTCGAGTATGTCATTCATCACCGCGGCTCTCAACTCGAGGTCGTAGTATGCGTCTAGACGTTGCTTCGTCGCTGTCTTGACGACTTCGCTAGATCGACCTTCGAACTGGCGCGCCAGAAGGTTTCCAAGCCAACGCTCCAAGAGTGGAATAATACCCCTCATGAAAAATATCCAAACACGCCAGGACGGATGCCAGAAACCACAGCCAGGACCTTTCCCAATGATTCTGTTGAAGCGATGATAGATGATGTGTTTGATATCTTTACAAGCCCTGATTTGATGCATGACTTTATACTTGTAACGATAAACACCAGTCAACTGACCAAGGTGGTTTAAAATGTAATTGATACCGTCAGCAAGTTGAAAAGCGTCAACATTTCCCAGTCTATGTTGAACATGGGCATCCACCAGAAGTTTCGTAGCCTTTAAAATTTCTCGAATTAAGTGAAAGGCATGGCCAAACCTCGATTTCTTGCGCTCCTTTGTCGTCAGTGTCTTTGTTGGTTTAAGATTGAAGTTGTAATCAAGATGCAAATAAGTTAAGCCTTTCCTATGAATGAGCAAATTCAACATGTTGAAGCCTTGGCTACATACTTGCAAGCCTGCTTCAACCCAATCGATAGTCGTTTGTTGAAAATACTTGGTATTGCGAAGACTTTTGAGTAACTTCTTTTTGCCTCTACCTGACGATCTCGAATTTGTGAGTTCATTCAATACGTGATTTTTCAGCAGCTTCTGGTAAGAAACCCTTACTTTGATAGGAAGATCATGCTCCGGCCTCTGCAAAAACCATCTTTTTATTAAAGCCACATCTTGCGACCTGATTGTTTTGCCCGTTCTTCTATTAAATGGAAATGGTGCATGATATAAAGAAACAGCATCTTGAGTCTGAGGAGACTCTAAATTCAAATCTTGCAGACACGCCTCAAATTCCGGTTGGAGACTGAAGTCACTGGATAAAAGACCTGCCTCGGACTTCTGGGATGTCGTATGAATTAGATTAAAAGAAGCGTCAAATCGGAAAGCCTGGGCTGTTTCATCGTCGCTTCTGCTAACACGGCAACTAATGGGATCATTGTACCAGGAAAGGCGAACTTCTCGGGGGCGTGGATTGTAGAGGTGAGGAAAAGCAACCTTATATGTCGTTTTTATGGGAATGCGGAAAATAATGCGATCAAGTGAGCTGAAGTCATCATAATCGCCGTCTTCATCTTCGGGAAATAAAGGTTCAAATTTTGGTCCACCTGGGATGGCATTGTTCAAAGCTTTAGCTGTGAAAAAGGAATCGTTGTTGAAAAGGTATCGACTATTACCGTCTTGGTCCTCTTCCAATAGAGGCGATGTAATCCTATACAAGTTGGACATAATCTGTAAATCGAGTCTCCAACCTTTATAGGACGAGCCGTTGATGTTGGCTTTGCTCTCGAGTAATGGCCTCGAATCAAAAATCCAGTCCTTTATAGCGGCATCCTCAATTTCGTCGAGTCGCAGATTGATAGCATCTAACGGCTCGATATGTTGTACATGTTCGGAATACGAAAGAGGAGGCTCGTCATCATCAAACGGCGGAAAACGCATACGTTTGAAATGTCGCCGATCTCTTTTCTCGCGTCGCATAGCAATCCATGCAGTTGACCATTGGGCAGCGAAAACGGGCTCTATCACACGCGGTATTTCATTAACGAAGGTCAAAGCACCAGTACTATGATACAAAACCCTCACTTCCCGAACCTGTTCCCAAGGCTGTGGCATGTTTTCTATGAGCTTCAGTATTGCGTGAGGCATGTACTTAAGCGCCCCAAGAAATGCTCTTCTGTCAGGGTCAAATCGCTTAGACGTCATGTCCCTGTGATCATTGATAATTTTCCTTAGATGTTCTGGTGGCATGTCTACCTTGTGTGAATGTACCAAGCCACGTCTGTGTGCTTTGGACTTGACTTTCGTGGGGGTTCCTTTTCTTTGAAACTTGTTTTTCTGTAAGTTTAGCCACTCCGTACGCTTGAATCGAAGCGTTTCTTTCGTAAGGTTAACTCTTGGGACACCAGATGGAACTGTTTTTCTCCTTTTCATTGAGTGATTATCTAAAGATGCAGGAGGAGGTGATGGCTGCCGCTTTGAAGCTTCGTCCGTGGGAAATTTACGAGTTCTTGGAGGAGGTGGTGGAGGAGGCACTGGAAGCCCATCAGGACTATTTACGGGACTGAATGCGACGGAGCTCCTCTTCTGTGAATTGCCATTTAATGTCGCCGAGGCTCCTTTGCTACTGCCATGTGCTACAGAGTTTGTTTTTTGCGTGCTGCTATTCAAAGCCGTTTGACGGGGACCTTTGAATCCTGGTGGTGGTGGTGGAGGCGGTAAGGAAGACCCTGCTGTGAACCCAGGGGGCGGAGGGGGAGGAGGCAGGCCGCTCATGGAACAAAGTTGTTTTACGCAAATGTATCGCCAGGTTCCAGGTTTTGTTCAGTTTTTTCTGCTGTACCTGGTCTGTTTTGTTGGCCTTACGACTAAAACCTGAATGTTCACTTTCCCACATATATCGTGTGCTACTACTATATTGAATTGCCAAAATTTTTGAATAATTGTCACGTGACAAAGAGCGAGCTTTGAGGATAAGTGCTAATCCATTCGTCTTCTGCACTCTCGAGCTAAAGCACGGGCTTCTTCGATCTCTTGAGAAGATCCATGCGTTACATTGAGTGCGTATTTGTAGGCTTCTGCGAACTTTTTGTGTTTTGCTTCATGTCTGGCCAGCCAGAGACTAGCCTTCGTTATTTCGTCACTTATTAAACCATCTGACTGCTCTTGTGCTTCCACGCACTTTACCATATATCCTCTACAGCTTTCGATGTCTTTAATTTGCTCGTGTAGTATCGCGAGTCGGTATAGAATCGAAATGTCTTGGCTGCTGTTGAGAGACAGCTGAAGTGCCCTGGAATAGCATCTGATCGACTCATCGATACTGTCGACCTTCTCGTAACAGCTAGCCAGCGCCTGCCACATGCGCTTGTCAAGCGGTTTGAGCGCACACGATCTCTGAAAGTAGTATAATGAGTACAGGTGCATGTCCAGCACCTCATATGCCTGACCTAGCCCGTACCAGGCTTTGAAATCCCGCGGGTTGATGTCAACGGCGCGGCGGTAGCATTCAATGGCGGCGTGTGAGTTTTTCAATTCCACAAACTCATGACCCATCAATGTCCAGGCGCTTGTGCTATTCTTGTTTAGCGTCAACGCACGGCGAAAGTACATGATGGACTTCTCGTGCTCTTGTTTGGCACTATAGTAATTCGCTATTATGCAGCAAGTTTCTGCTCGAAACCTATCGACTCCAGAGGCAAACTGTGCAAGGTATGCTAGTTTAGATGTTTTCTGCATCACATACAGAATGTTGGAGTACGTGTCCATGTCTTCCAAACGATATGGATCCAGCTTTATGATCTGGTCAAAAATCAATCCGGCACTAACATAGTCCATGTAGTGGTAATTGATGAGAGCGTGCTGAGTCTTCAGAAATGCAAACCGGGGAAAGATCAAAAGCAGGTAGTCCAGCTCCTGGATGAAATCGTCAATATTTCCGTTGAACTCTTGAAAGACTGATAGTTTGAAGAATTTTAGCATGATCTGCGACTTTTCCGACGTCAGTTTTTCGTTGAGAACCTTTAGAAGCAGCAAAGATTCGTCTGACCGTGTGATGCAACTAATCAATTCAGTCCAGCATGTCCAATTGTATGGGAAAAGCGACAACGAAGATAGGAACGAACTGATAGCGTTCGAGGGAATGTCTTGTAATTTGTACAGCACACCTTTTAGATAGTACAATAGGGCAAATCCCACGCTCACTTCTTCTTCTTTTTCTCGGTTTTCTGATAGGTACTGATTGAGCTCCTTCAGTATCGCAGGCACGCTGGTGGAATCGCCATTATCGAGATCGGCAGACTTTTTGTGATGTCCATTATTGCCAGCTTCGTAATCACGAAACCTTTCTATGCTTTCTCTGCCTTTGCTGTCGCCATTGACATTGCCAATGCCTTGAACGCCCTTCACGTCTTTCGCGGTCAGCATGTTCTCGACGCTTTCCTGGTTTTTCTTGTCCCAGGAAAGAAACTTGCTGTACAGTTTCAAAAATAAAAGTTCGGGGTGGGTGCTGTCAGCCAAAAAATATGCGCATCGATCGAACTCTTTGCAGTCAAAGAGCGTCGACGCCAGTAAATATTGATTGTACTCGAAAGTATCCATACTTGGACTGGCCTTCTCTGGCGATTGCTGGGGAACAATAGCTTCAGTGTTACATCTGTTTCTTAGTGGAGACTCATCCATTTTGGAAAAGTCGGTGAAACTCGTCGTTGGCTCGATTACACACATTCCCCACAGCGCTTCTGCAGACCATTTCGCGGAGTTGTATAACTTTAGTCGTGACAATTGTGAGGACGAGTATGTTAGTTCTGTTTTGATGTCGCTAACTAATTGTACAAATGGCTCGTCCATTTTTACAAAGCCCTTGCGCCCCTTGAGGTATGTATTTCGTCAGCGCGATGCTCGATGATGCGATGTTCTATGCACAAACTTTAAAAACTGTAATTAAGTCAGGTTTATAGCGATTGTCAGGTATACACAAATACCAAATTTTTGAATAAGATACTTTGAACGGGAGAGTCAAACGAGCCTTGGAATACCTAACTTTGCCAATGAACTCCAAGAACGTAGATTTGATGCTAGATGGGCTTATTGCGACTTTAAAATCCAACCATCAGCACTCGAACGAGTTGCTTGATAATTTAGCATTATTGATTGAAGAGTCTGTTGATGATGTGCACAAAATGGAAGCATTGTCTGCTATGAGACACACCTTTGGCCAGTTTATCATGTCTATGGCAGATCTCAGGGAGGAGCATACAAATGTCATCGAATCCTACAACACCAAACTTAAATTGGGGCCGTCAGCCGACGTAGCGAAGAGTAGACTTGCTGTGTCTGTTGATAGCGAAGGAAACGAGTCGGAACTTTTTCAGCTAGTATATGAGATGTGTGAAAACTACAATCTTCATATGGAGCACATTAATCTGGTCGGGAGGTTGTCTTCCAAATTGTGCGATCCAGCGTTGGCTTCGCGAAGCGCTGCTGGGGACCGCGACGATGCTTTCGATCTCAAACAGATACTGGAAGCCTATAACTCTCTTGGGGATGAGGATGTGGAAGACACGGCCAATTTGAAGCTCCAACTTCTTCGCTGGACAGACTCAATGAAAATGGAGAACGCGAGGTTCACTTTAGAGAACCAGCACATTTTGCGGGACAAGCTGAAGAGCATAACTGCAGAGGTAACACAATGGAAGAAGAACTACGAATCTGTGGAAAACACGATGTTTGGGGAAGACCCGCACTCGATCATGCAGACAATTCAACGAATCCAAAAAATGAAACCTCAGCTAGTATTGGCAAAGCAGGAAGAAGACGTAGACATGTGTTGAATGCAGTTAGTTCTTCCAGTTCTGAGAAGACTATGCCACTTCTTAGATGACTTGCAAGCTTCCTGACAACCAGCAACCTTTTCTCTCCACAAAGACTGTCACGTGACCTGCTCTTCACTTCAACTTTATTGAGCTTCAGTGCATATTCAAGTGAAAGAAAAGCTCATCGTCAGAGCCGGACGCCCTTACCAGCGACAGGGAATCGACTATAAGAGTTTTCCTTCAAGCAATGAGGCTGAGACCTCGTCCGACGGTAAGCAGAGAACTTCGATTTTGCAGATGGCTTTCGAATGCGCCGGACAATGCACCAACGGCATCAGACAACGAGTTTTGGCTTCGTAAACTAGGAAAAGGTCAACGCAGAGTATCGCCCTCTACCGAAAACGAAAGGAAAGGCAATTGCATGGAAGCGGGAACTACTGCAAAAGAAGAGACCTCTTTTCAAATTGTGTCAACTCCACCTGAGACGCCATACATCAACGTAAAAGCCGCACTTTCCCGATTCACCACTGTCAGTTATCTACAGCCAAAAACCCAACGTCATGCACAGACAAATCAATTCGTCGATCTTAAAGTTCTCAAACTGACAAGTGGAAAAGGTGGCAACGGCTCCGTTTCTTTCTTCAGGGACGCGGGAAGGGCGATCGGACCGCCCGATGGAGGTGACGGAGGAGACGGCGGTGGAATATACGTTCAAGCCGTTGAAGGGCTGAATGGCCTTGCCAAACTGAAAACCAGCTATAGAGCCGCTGACGGCGAAGATGGAGCTGCAAGGCAGCTCGATGGGGCTCGTGGCAAGGACGTTTTGATATTAGTTCCGGTAGGCACTGTGATAAAGTGGTGTATGGACCCACTAACAGTTCGTGATGCCGTTCAAGCATGGAGAAGAGGAAATAGTAGAGTGGCCCTTCGAGACGCTATCAATCAGCAAACCGTGGATTTGCAATGCACGGGGCGTTTTGAAATGGACCAGAAACCTACCCATATTCAGTTGTTTCGTGATTCTTATGGACCAGGTGAAGGCTGGTATTTTAAAGGCAAAGACAAGGCTTATCACGAAGATAAGTCGTGGTTTACAGATTTGAACGATAAAGTGAAGATCTATGATTTGGAAGCTGCCGAATCTGAGCTCAGAAATGACAGATTTCCCCTTTGTGGATTAGACCTAGCTAAGCCTAATGAAAATCCTATATGCCTTTTGAAAGGTGGTAAGGGCGGTCTTGGAAATATGCACTTTCTTACAAACGTCATTAGGAATCCGCGTTTTTCCAAAGTGGGAAGAGACGGCCTTGAACAGCATTTCATGTTTGAGTTGAAAACTCTGGCAGATCTTGGGTTGGTGGGCTTACCAAATGCTGGTAAATCCACCATACTCAATTGCATATCCAACGCCAGGCCTAAAGTTGGTCACTGGGAGTTTACAACCACTCATCCAAACGTTGGCACTGTCAAAAGAGGTTTTGACGGCGTCAGTTTTACCGTTGCTGATATTCCAGGCATAATCGAAGGCGCAGCCAACGACAAAGGCATGGGTCTTGAGTTTATTAGACACATCCAGCGATCGAAGGGATGGGCAATTATACTCAGCCTTGGTAATGCAGACCCTTTGAAAGATCTGAATCTGCTAATTTCAGAGCTGGGTGGCCTCGAAGAAGTTTCCAAAAAGAATGTTCTTGTGGTGTGCAATAAAGCGGATATCGGTCATGAGAATCCCGCCAGTCAGAGAAAATTCAACATTATCCAGCAGTTTTGTCAAACTCAAAAATGGGATGCGATACCCATAAGTGCTCTCAAGGAACAGAATATCGATCTCTTGTTGCAAAAGATGGCTGTGTGTGCTGGGAAGGTCTGACCTGGAATTCGTCACGTGAAAATGTTTGAAGGTCTATTGATGAAAAATTACTTACAGCATAGACATCATCCCATCTCATCTCATCTCATCGGTGGAAACAGCTTCGAGCTTATGGTGGTTCACAAAACGCATTAGAATCAATAATTCACAAGTTAAGATGGCAAGCGTATCTGAAAACAGCGGTAATTTCGCTGACCTTAAGGTCTCAAAATGGCTGGTCGAAGCTTTGCATTCAATGAAAATCACCCAACCAACAGCTATTCAAAAAGCATGCATTCCTAAGATTTTGGAAGGAAGAGATTGTATTGGGGGTGCAAAGACAGGTTCGGGTAAAACTATTGCATTTGCTGCGCCTATGCTCACAAAGTGGTCTGAGGATCCGAGCGGAATGTTTGGGATTGTCTTAACTCCAACCAGAGAACTTGCGATGCAGATTGCCGAGCAATTCACAGCACTGGGGAGTTCTATGAACATTCGGGTTGCACGAGTCGTGGGAGGAGAGAGTATTGTCGATCAAGCACTTGAGCTTCAAAAGAAGCCACACTTCATAGTAGCCACGCCAGGTCGGTTAGCCCATCATATCATGAACAGTGGTGACGATACCATTGGTGGTTTAAGAAGATTAAAGTATCTGGTTCTCGATGAAGCAGATATTCTACTGACTGACACATTCACAGATGACCTGGCAACGTGCGTTGGGGCCCTACCACCAAAATCCAGCCGCCAGAACCTTTTATTCACCGCCACCGTCACAGATCAAGTCAAACAACTGCAACATGCTGCAGCTACTCCGGGGAAGCCGGAGCTTTTTTCTTACGAGGTTGAGAAGATGGACGATGTTGCTATTCCTAGGACGTTGAAGACAACATACCTGCTCGTCCCGGAGCAGGTCAAAGAAGCTTATCTCTATCAGATTCTCACTAGCAGTGCATACAACGAAGCCAGCGCCATAGTGTTTGTGAATAGAACGGTGACGGCCGAAATACTGAGAAGAACGCTGAAAGATCTGGACGTACGAGTAGCCTCTTTACACTCACAAATGCCACAACAGGAGCGTACCAATTCTCTACACAGATTTCGCGCAAATGCCGCCCGTGTGTTGATAGCCACGGATGTGGCTTCGAGAGGTCTCGATATTCCTACTGTTCAGCTGGTGGTCAACTATGACATTTCCGCAAATCCTGACACATTTATACACAGAGCAGGACGTACTGCTCGTGCTGGTAGGGCTGGTGAGTCTATCTGTTTTGTTGGCCAGCGTGATGTATCGAGAATTGAAGCTATCGAAGAAAGGATTAATAAAAAGATGACTTTATTCACGGATGTGCACGACACAGCGGTCATCAGGAAAGCACTCAACAAAGTGACCGCTGCTAAACGGCAGAGCTTGATGGCCATGGAGAAGGAAAGTTTTGGTGAACGACGCAAGATAAACGACCGCAAAAACGGGAAAAGGACTGTATAAGCGATAGTATCACGTAGCCAGTGAAACTATAAAAATAAAAAGTGATAATAGTATTCCGGCAGGAAGTAAACATTAGTCTGCCAGTAGTTAAAAGCACGCTGTGCTGCATGCTCAGCTCGAACGTGTATTTCCCTATGAACTTGAGTTCTACATGTGTCACGGTCAATATATGCGCTCTACGATAAATATTATGTATTTTCATTTCAGCAAGCTCATCGCCAGAGCCTGGCCGATCATCGAAACAAGCTAAAGCTACCAAACAGCATGTCTAGGGCCAAAGAAATCAATGAGAAACTGAACCTACAAGCTTCCTTGCAAGCCCTATTTAGTAGCAATAAGGTGAAGGCCGCTGAATGGGTACAAAATAAAGCGAATGACGAATGCAACAGTGACTTGTCATCGTCAAAATCTTCCTTTTACGAACTTCCTGTCATGGCGATAGGAGCAGGTCTAAGTTTTGATAAAAGTGCAACCGAATCTGAACCCATGGGGGTCGATATTGCAACAGTGGGGGAGTTTATAGACAGCGACAAAAAAGTCTCATCGTTAGCGAAAACGAAAAAACGCAGTCCTCCTTCAGGACGTCATACGAATAATACCAGTGCGGTTCATAGGATCACTAAAGATGATACACGAGCAATGATAGCGCTAAAACGAAAGATGAAGGGCTCGCAGCGTCATGAAATACGCACGAACTTGGAAAATAAGGAAAGTGACCAATTCAAGACCAAACAACACGAAAGCAACCAGCAGTTCTCCGACAGTGACAGCGATGACGGTGGTCTCGTTGAGAAAGCCCAGAAGAAGTCTTTTGGTCTTTTATTTCAAGGCAAACAGAAGAAGAACAAAAAACGGTAGTAGCTTCGTACGGGCCCGCTGTCCGTGTGCTTTTGAGTTTTCAATCACGTGACTACTGTGCTACTCATAATTTATCACATATCACGTGGATTTCTCCTTGTTTTTAATAGCACGTGACCTCATCTCATCCCATCTCGATGTTTCTAAAATTTTTCAGATGCTCATCGCATCGCATCTCATCATCATGTTCGCAGACAAGTACGACCACTGCATTGCCACTTTTTGCTGAACAGCGCTAGAGAGTGAGCGTCAAACAAGTTTACTTCGCATTCACCAAAGTTCCAGAGCACTTTCAGGTCAAGATGAACTATACCTCGTTAGACAAAAGTGCCTTTCAGAATCACCAAGCGGCCACACTGCTATGTTGCAACTGTGGTGTACCCATGGAAGGGTCTTCGGGCTTGGTGATGTGTTACGACTGTATCAAGCTAACGGTTGATATCACAGAGGGTATTCCAAGAGAGGCTAACGTATCGTTTTGTCGAAACTGTGAAAGGTTTTTGCAGCCTCCAGGTCAGTGGGTACATGCACAACTCGAGTCTCGAGAGCTTCTGGCGCTATGTTTGCGCCGTTTGAAAGGTCTGAATAAAGTTAGATTAGTGGACGCTTCATTCATATGGACTGAGCCCCATTCCAGACGTATCCGTGTCAAGCTAACGGTGCAAGGTGAGGCCATGACTAATACGATCATTCAACAAACTTTCGAAGTCGAATACGTGGTTGTCGCCATGCAGTGTGCTGACTGTGCCCGTTCTTATACTACCAACACCTGGAGAGCCACGATACAAATCAGACAAAAGGTTCCTCACAAGCGTACCTTTCTGTACTTGGAGCAGCTGATCCTAAGGCATAACGCACACGTAGATACTATCAACATTCAGGAAGCCAAGGATGGTCTGGACTTTTTCTACGGTCAAAAGAACCATGCTGCGAAAATGCTTGATTTTCTGAACTCGGTGGTGCCAATCAGATCCAAAAAGTCCGAAGAGCTCGTGTCCCAAGATACCCACACCGGTTCTTCTACTTACAAATTCTCGTTCTCCGTCGAGATTGTTCCAATTTGCAGAGATGATCTCGTCGTTTTGCCCAAGAAGCTTGCCAAATCGCTAGGCAACATATCTCAGTTCGTGCTGTGCTCGAAAGTCTCAAACTCCCTGCAGTTCATGGATCCGATCACTTTGCAGACCGCGGATATGTCTGCACCTGTCTATTGGAGGAATCCATTTCAGTCCTTGGCTGAGGTCTCGCAGCTGGTAGAGTTCATCGTCCTCGACGTGGATCCAACGGGCAAGAGCAAGAACAAATGGGTGCTCGCCGATATAACGGTGGCCAGGGCTGCTGATTTAGGGGTCAACGACCAAGTATACTATGTTCGCTCGCATCTTGGAGCCCTTTGCCATCCGGGTGATAGTGTAATGGGGTACTTCATTGCCAACTCCAATTACAACTCCGATCTTTTCGACGATCTGAACATTGAGCACATTCCGGATGTAGTACTGGTCAAGAAGCAGTACATCCGTAAGACTCGCAAGAACAGAAATTGGAAACTTAAGAGAATGGCTCGTGAACACCAGGAGATCGACGCTTCCCAGGACTACACATCCAGACAACAGAAGCAGGAAATGGAAAGAGCTGAGAAAGACTACGAGACTTTCTTACAAGAGCTGGAAGAAGACGCTGAAATGCGTCAAACCGTCAACCTTTACAAGAACAATGCACAAGCTCCTCCTCCAGCGGAGGGAGAAATGGACGAAGATGAAGACGAAGACGCTCCACAAATCGATATTGACGAACTACTTGATGAACTGGACGAAATGACGCTTGATGAATAGCCAACCGCTTAGATATTCGACTTTCAATACATATTGCCAGCACCAGCTAGACTAAGGTCAACTGACAGGCTTTCAACTTCCCAGACTATTGATTATTCTTAGGTTCATCATAACAAAGCACGAACTGAATATATATCATCAATCTATAAAATCTTATATAACATCTACTAAGAATAAATTCAGAGCCTTAATCGAGATCCCATAGTGTTCGCGTTGGTCCCAGCTCTCTGAATTGAAAATGGTGAGCAATCATATGAAATTTGCGAACCCCTGCCAATCTTTCATAGATACATCGTTCTTTCAAAAACTGGCTCGATTAAAATTAGACGTTTTGAAACTGGATTCATCCCCTAAGGAGCTCAACAGTGTCATTGATATCGCATATACTCCGAGAAGCTCATCTAGTGCACACTTGTTTCTTAACGGTGAAAGCTTTGACAAGACTGACCATGGAAATGGCATACCAATCAAAGGCGCTCTGTACAACTTCAATACCGTTGTGGAATTCAAAAAGCTTGACAAAAACGTTTTTTTGAATCAGCGAGGACTCGACGTGTGGGAAGAAAGCCTGGATGATCCAAACAAATGTGTGCAGTTTTTTGTCATCAGTTTTGCCGATTTGAAATCCTATAAATTTTTCCATTGGTTGAGCATACCCTGCTTCCAACTGACGCCTTTCAACCTAATAGTGACTGAGAGTGGTAAGCTCGAAGAATTTGAGAAATACAAAAGCTGGTTTGATTTACATCCTGAGAATTGGTCTTGTCTGGAAGATGAGAGTGGTAACATTCAAGTTTTTGCAAAAGGTCAAGCAGCTGGCTGCACCACCTTGATTATTCGAGACACCAGTAAAATAGAGATGATACCTTCTGCTTTGGCGAAGAACTTTATCTCTCTGTTGAAACATTTTGCTCCAGGAGTGAAAACAATACGTGTGGTCTTGATTCGACAGGATGCTAGCAGCAGTTTCTGGGTGGAAGTGGCGTTTCAGCCTACACATGATTCAAATTCATCAACGTTGAAAGTCAGCGGATGGGAAAGAAACTCGCAAAATAAACTGACACCAAGAGCAACGGATTTAAGCTCCCTGTTGGATCCATTGCAAGTTGCGGATCAATCGCTGGATCTCAATCTTAAACTGATGAAATGGCGGGTCGCTCCCGAGCTAGATCTTGACATAGTCAAAAATACCAAAGTACTGCTGTTGGGGGCTGGCACCCTAGGATGCTACGTTGCTCGCGCCTTGCTGGCTTGGGGTGTACGAGAAATTACATTCGTCGACAACGGACGTGTCTCTTATTCGAACCCAGTACGACAACCTCTGTTCACCTTTGAAAGCTGCGGAAAACCAAAGGCTGCAGAAGCTGCAGAAGGATTGCGGCGAATTTTTCCTCTCGTCAAAACGAAAGGTGTAGAACTTCAGGTTCCAATGATTGGGCACCCTGTAACAAACGAGACTAGACAGCAAAGCGACTATGAAACATTAGTCGACCTCGTGCGGAGCCACGATGTCGTATATCTTTTGATGGACTCGCGCGAAACTCGATGGCTCCCTACTGTGCTAGGCTGTGCCGAGAACAAGATAGTAATGAACGCTGCGCTAGGATTTGACAGCTACGTGGTTATGAGACATGGCGCTTACTCGCCTGGACAGGAAGAACGTCTCGGCTGCTATTTTTGCCAGGACATCGTCGCTCCAAGCGACAGTCTCACTGATCGGACACTAGATCAAATGTGTACCGTGACAAGACCTGGAGTTGCACTCATGGCAGCATCTCAAAGTGTAGAGCTAATGGTCTCACTATTGCAGCACCCAGCTCGCAACACCCGTGAAGTTTCGGCCACAACTGTATTAGGAGACCTTCCACATCAAATTCGTGGCTTCTTGAACGAATTTAAAACACTTCAGCTCAGAAGTCCATCTTTTAATGAATGTTCTGCTTGTAGTGTCTCTGTGGTGGAAACACTCAAGTTACGCGGCTGGAGCTTTGTCACTGAGGCTCTGAACAACTACAAATACGTCGAAGACTTGTCAGGGTTAACAAGAGTGCAAGAACAAGCCGAAGAAGCCCTGGAAAATGTTTTTGACGACTGGCAAGACGACCTGGGTGAAGAAGAGCTCTTGTAAAAGCCAAGAAAAACAGTTACCTCCCAAAAGTGGACTTAAGTTCTTTGACGTAAGTCTTAGCTGTCATCACTTTGTACTAATTGATTGATGTCCAAGAGCCTTGGCTTCCATTGATTATGTACGATTGATCAGTTTTCAACTCAACCAAACAGACATCAAAGGTGGGCTTTAAGGATCGAGGTGGGTGATGATTATCAAGAAACGAAGTGGCACAGCTGAAAGCATCAATTCTAAACGTCCAAAGCTCGAAGAAAATACTAAACATGAAGACCAGACTTTGGATTTAACATCAGAGAAGACAAGTGCTATCAACGGTGAGGAAACATCACCGGAGGGTTCAACTGCAGCCAAGATTCAACCAGATATTGAAAATGCAGGTATAACGCATTTTGTATTTGACGGAAGGCAGTATCAGTTCAAGGAAAGAGCCAGTGTGATAGAGGAAAAAGAGGGCAAAATAGAGTTCAGGGTGGTGAACAACGACAATACCAAAGAAAACATGATGGTTTTGACAGGCTTAAAGAACATTTTTCAAAAACAGCTGCCCAAAATGCCTAAAGAATACATTGCTAGGCTTGTATATGACAGAAGTCATTTGTCAATGGCGGTGGTGCGCAAACCCCTCACAGTTGTTGGGGGCATCACGTATAGGCCTTTTGACAACCGCGAATTTGCAGAAATTGTCTTTTGCGCTATAAGTTCAACAGAACAAGTACGTGGTTATGGTGCGCATTTGATGAATCATTTAAAAGATTACGTGCGAACCACGTCTAAGATCAAATATTTTCTAACATACGCAGACAACTATGCCATTGGATACTTCAAGAAGCAGGGATTCACCAAGGAGGTCACTCTGGAAAAAAGCATTTGGATGGGATATATCAAAGATTATGAAGGTGGTACGCTTATGCAATGCACAACGCTCCCGCGTATACGATATCTGGACGCCGCTAAAATTCTTCTACTCCAGGAAGCGGCTATACAAAAGAAGATACGGCTTGTCTCCAAAAGTAATGTGGTTCATCCTGGCTTGAAACATTTCAAGGATTTGAGCAACATAAAGCCCATGGATCCCATGGAAATACCTGGCCTTAAAGAGGCTGGATGGACCCCAGAAATGGATGAGTTAGCACAGCGACCAAAGAGAGCTCCACATCATGCTGCTATGCAGAACGTACTGACGGAGGTGCAAAATCATGCGGCGGCTTGGCCCTTCTTACAGCCCGTTAATAGAGAAGAAGTCGCGGATTATTATGAGTTTATTAAGGAGCCAATGGACTTGAGCACAATGGAGATAAAGCTGGAAAACAACAGATACGAGAAAATGGAGAGCTTTGTTTATGACGCACGACTTGTATTTAATAATTGTCGAGCCTACAACGGAGAAAACACATCGTATTTCAAGTACGCCAATAGACTCGAGAAGTTTTTCAATTCCAAAATAAAGGAACTCCCTGAGTATGCGCATTTGGTAGATTAGACCTTCATGCATTGTGATAATGCTACTAATTATAATGTGTAATTAATGTCATTCAATTGCCTCTGGGTACCAATTGAGATTTTATGCTTTATAGTTAGGCTACATATTTTATTGCATGCATTGAAACAGATTTATGTGGTCATTTCTACATCCGCATTCTCGGAGCTTTGCTGCTCTTCCTTTTCCTTCAACTCTTTGATGATTGCGGCTGTCTTATCGTTGCTGTACACTTGGAATCCCTGATCCTTAGTTACGCAACTTAGTTGAGCATTGTCTTCATCCAATTTCTCTTCCATCACTTGTTTTAAAATTTTGAGTACCAATAGTTCGGCCTCCTTTAACGTAAGGGATGAATGCCACTCATTTTGTAGTTCTGACTGTGCACCTTCCGACCCGGAACCTATGGCTTTAGCGTTGTATCTATAAAACGTTCCCGAGGGCTCTGCATGAAAAAGCTGATATCCTTGCTCGGTATCATATCCAGCAATTAAAAGTGCTACGCCAAAGGGCCTTGACATTAATCTTTCTTCGCCAGATGCACCTTCACCAAATCTGAGGGCCAAATCGCAGATTGATTGCGTCAAAGACTCGATACTTATATTTTCATCATAGTATAGGTCGTGGGTAACTGCTGATACTTGAGCGTGTTCAATCATAGAACGAGCGTCGGCCGTAAGGCCACTCATCGCACACCCGACGTGACGCTCGATTTCAACGATTTTTTCGATAGAATCTCCTTCCAGTAGAGGCGAAGTGACTCTTTTCTCCACTCCCAGAACAACACCTTCAGATGTTGCAATACCAATGGCAGTAGATCCCAATTTGATGGCTTCTAGCGAATATTCGACTTGGAAAAGTCTTCCCTCGGGCGAAAAGGTGCTGACCCCACGGTCATACTCACTTCTGGTCAAAAACATGATGTTTCACGTTATTCAAATATCAGAATCCAGCTTTCAAATGAAATTATGGAGCGAGAAGTGTGTGTACAAACTTCTTGACAAGAATCGAGATTTCGGTTGCAATTCGCGGACAAATTACAGTGATCGAAAGTCAGAATCTTAATAAAACGACGCCGATGTTCCTATTGAGAACCCAGTGTCACTATGTGGTTAATCAACCTGAATTGGTGCCTTTGCAATGACTTGAAAGCTGCAGAACTTGTAGCTGAAGTTCTTCAAAATTGTGAGTTTGCCACCTTTATTTCAATTTGTTGTCCTCATACATTTTTCGAGTCAACTTGATAAAATCTCGAGTCATGAGTTCGAAACTAGAGGGAAGCATTTTACCGGCGGACAAGCATCAACGGAGACTTCAAACAAGCACTTGGTACACAACGAGAATGGTCTGTGGTATCGCAGTTTCAGTCAAGAGTGCTTCTATCGAGTTCATAAAGAAGTCCAGAGCAAATACAGGACTTGGTGTATAGACTTGTCCAGCGCTTTGTAGTGACACTCGTGGAAAATATAGTATTTTCAGAAGTGACAGGATAGCCCGCGCGAGTAACAGCGCCACATCTGCAACACCGCTTTACTTTGTATTTTCCAAATTCAAGCGGTTCTCTGGAAATGTCGTCGGTTTCGAAAACGCCCAGCGAACTCGAAGGAACATCGTTGGAAAATACGTCGCTGCGAACAACAAGGCCGTCCTCGAGAGGTTGCAAAAGCTTGAGAAAACGCGGTTGGAACATCTCTGAAGACAGAATGCGGAGACCACGGGTGTCAGAAAAGTAAACCTCAGCAGGCTTTATGTGAGAAAGCACGGCCGTGTTTGAATAAGACAGTAGAAAATCTTTCAACTGTGATACTTCAGGTGGAATATCTCCATCTATAATGAGGTATGTGTCTCTAGTTGTACTCTTGGCTGAGCGACTCTCTTCAAGCAACGAAAACTTGGTGTTGACGTCGGCCAAGAAGGTCTCAAACTTCTCGAAATTCACCGGAGAGTCGCCCAGAATTTTGCGCAAGTATATTGAGGACTCGTTGAGCACCGGGAATGAGGTTTCCGGGAACTTGGTTATGAGATGAATGACTTTTTTAATTTCACCCAGTACTGAAAGTAATAGCTGTCGTGTCATTTTAGAGCCCAGAATTCCGAGAACGAGAGTATTTTCTTTGTCATTTGGTGAATTGATTAGAACAATCAGCTGTTGAGTGAGAAAAGTCACCAATTTCACAAACCATTTAGCGCTTGGGATTAACGAATATATCAAATCTTGTTTCGAGAACGCAAATTGGTACAATTTCCCATTGGGTTGCTGGAAATTCATCGTAGCGCTGTGATGAATCAAAACCTGAATGTTTCGAGAGACTCCATTAAATGCGAAAAGGATATTTCTCAGTGAGAGCGCAGTCCGCGACATATTGTAAATGCTATTGTGGTTGAAAGAACATGCTAGTTCCGTTTGCAATAGCATGGCTTTCTGTACAGGGCGGCTCATTGTCAGCTTGTCCTTGAATTCTTTTGAAGCATCGGGAGTGAGGCCAAACAATTGATAAACGATTAGAATTAAATTCTTCAAAAACTTCTCAGCTCGGTCTTCACTGACTTGACCCAACTTCAGTAAATGCGTTTTGATAGCGATCGAGAGATCTTCACCAGACGACTGCCGGTGACCCGAGCAAACAAAAGCATATGCAAACCCCAGGGCCACGGAAACGTCATCTTCAGCATTGTCCGTGACGGGGGCCTCAACGGGATCAAAGTGTAATGATTCTTGACCAACCACTTTTGAAATTAGCAAACCATAAGAAGGGGATGCTTGCGACCATTCAAAGGCGCCAGTGGGGGGTGTTTTGGGCATTCGTATTCCAGTACTGAACGGTGATGAAATTGAGTCGCGATTTTGTACTTTTGCCAAATCTTGATCAGAAGTCCATGTAGTTCTATTATAAATCGTACTACGGCCATTTTTGAATCTGAAAGTCACCAAATCTTCCGTAGCGTTAAGTTCAATAGCGCAGGTTGACGAATCAAACTCATAGCTACTTTGTTCCTCGAATGTATAATCGCATAGTGGTAAAGGTTGCTCTTCATTGTTTACAACACCAAACACGGCACAAAGTTCAGGAGAGGGTGTGAATTTCCGAATCTTGTAGCGCTTAATTATGGATCGTGAAGCCCCTGTGACTTCGTAGTTGAGGAGTAATTCGATGCCATAACTCTTGTCATTAGGTGCCGACAGCAGTTCAAAGCACTTCAGCTCAATGAGCTCTTGTCTTTCGCTCACGAACTGTGGACGGAATTCTAAGAGGTGTTGCAGCTGCAACTTTGGATCAGGCACAGAGTTTTGAGAGGGAACGTTCCAGTCAACTGTGAGCTTGTAAAAAACGAGTGTTCCTGAAAGTTTGGAAAAGGTCCCTATAAGCATAGCTTGGGGTTCGTCCATTTGAGCAAACTTGCCGCAATGAATCCAATCGACCTGCTTGTTTCGAGATTCCTGGATGCTACTCAAATGTAGAGAGATTTTTTTGTAGTCTTTTGAGTTGGAGAACTGGTACCAAAAATCTAATTGGCCCCCGCGTCTTAGTCCCAGGCAGGCGCACTTGACGGATGTCGGATGAGTGATCCCCAGTGGCTGAAATTGCTCTACCTGACTCTTATAGCATGACGTTGTCGGGTCTTTGCGTACCCCTGCTAACGTGAAGATGGGTGTATGTGTACCAATCCAATAGAATTCTACAATTGTACTGTGAGTTTCCCGCTTGATAGGGCTGCGAGTAATCTTTTTGTCGGATGAGCTCTCTTGCAGTGGAACAATTTGACTATGTATTTTGTAGCCATTGTCCTGGAATAGTATCACTAAGTTGTCGAGGGTCGAGACCCCCTCCAATGTCTGACCGGCACTCGCCACCGTGAGGTTCCCCACGTCATCAAAGAGAGCCAATTGGTCTCCTGGAAGATTGTGAGTGTTGTTCCAATGGATGGAGTTCAAATAGTTAAATGTTTTTTGAGCGCCACCACTGCTCCCACTAATGGCCGCACTAGTGCCGTTAGCTGTATTTGGTGTCTGCATCATTTCAGGATGGATAGTATATTTCTTACACGGTCGCAGTCTCCAGTTGGTGCCATTGATGGTTTCCAATAGTGTTATACACAGATTGGAATGATCAGACTCGTTATCCACATATGCAATCACACCAGTCTTCGACCACGATACTAGGCCTCTATTAATCGAGCCGGAGCTGATCATTTGGCGCCAATTGAATGGAATGAGAACTGTTCTACAAAACTTAGCTCTGTATGATGTCAGCTTTAAGAAGAGTAGAGTTAATTCGATATTTCATTAAAGATTATCGAAATTATGAAAGATAGTTACGATGGGAAAATGCGGTAAGACGAGGACTTCGTGTATGAATTTAAGTAACGACTTGTCGAGCAAGTTTGATCGATGCGCCATGCTGTCTAATTTTGAGAATCTATGTACTGAATGTATTTAAATTTTGTAAATCTTACCACTTTTCTGCTAAGATTGTAGGTGGGTTGTGACGTATAGAGATTCTAAAACATCTCTCAACGGTTTGATAGGAGTTTGATTCTCGTTCAGATTTGAAGACTTTTCATAGGTAAAAGCCCTTTCTGTGAAGAAGGATATTCTTCGTATCCGACGTTTCACTGTCCAATCTTTTTGATCAACTAAGCCCTACCTTCATCTCCACTGTTCATGTCATCAATATTGTCTAATTCGAATTCAGCCACGTCTCTTGCCTTATAGGAGTTCAGAGGACTTTTTTCGGCCGCGAGCACCAGCTTCAGGTAGAATTCCAGACAAAGGAGAATCCACAGATACGTAACAAATGCAGCAGATATTACTACCAGACTGTAGGCGCTATGATCCGCTCCAAGTCTCAGCGCAAGAACGAGTTGCTCTTCGTTCGCACTCATGAACAAAATACCCGAGCATACCAGACAAAAAGGCGCAAGGTACTGGAAAGACAGCACTTCGCTTGCAGCTCTTCTGTCTTTCAGCAGAAAAGAGATTTCTATCAATCTAAGTGCACCTCCGGACATTAGTACCAGACCGAAGAGGCTGTGAACTTTTGTGCTAATGAGTAAGTGCTGACTGTGCTCGGACATAGCCCAGCCTGTGAAGATGATGAGAAGACTTGGCACGAAAGTCCGTCTACCTCCACGAGACAGAAAGATTCCTAGAAGACCACCTGCCCACCATATTATACCCATGGCCGTGTGCTGATAGTCTCCGTGACCCCAACCTTCCCTGCCCCAGCGATGCTCTGTAAAAGTGTTCACAATACCCCATGCGCACATAACCCAGCTGTCTATCCGGTCCTGAGAGTAAGGGCCTTCGTGATTACGTATCCAGGGTATGATCAGCACCATAGAATAAACAAAGCCATAAAGAACGAAGGCAGATCCCATCACACCGTGAGCTATACATTGACCGGTGTGATTGTCGCGACAAAATCCAAACATAGCTACGGGAGCGAGACAGGTTTTTACCCACCCAGTCAACACAACTGCAAAAGACAGTGTTCTGTGAATGATGTGAAGCCTGTGCTCTCCCGTTTTGGTGACAAATGTCTGAAGCCTCTTATTTTGAGCCAGAGCACCAGTACCAGTAGCCAAACTCCCGAATAAGATCGTTGAGCCCAAAAGAGCTGTTAAAAACCAAGCAGTACCCCGCGAAGTGCGGTTCTCAACTCCGTCACCATCGGGAAACCTCAGAATCAGGGCTTCTATAATGGAGTACACCATTGAGATTAACTGCAGAAACATCGACAAATACAGCTTCCCAGCAAAGGAAAAAACTGCAGCTATCGAAGGCACTATGAGAAGCAGACCAAGGGTACACAACCAGTGAATTGTTTTAGGTCCCGCATCCACTATATCAGGCCTTGTGTATTCTGATGTGTCGTCCATCTCCATACATTTGGCAGGACCCATAAGGCATGCCAAGAAAAGCACTGAAGCCAATCTCACACAATACTTTCTAGACATTATCTTGGCCATATTGGGAGGTCCACTTAGTGGTGGATTATATGTTCACCCGAAGTTTGAATAATATCTCGCTGCCAAGTTAGCCTTTATTATTGAGTAATATGTCGGGATAAGTACAGAGTGACAGCTTTCTTGGCTTGCTTAACGTTAAGACAATATCGTAGTGGGAAGCCTTGGCAATCGTGAGCCTTTTGAGAAAGAGTCTCGTCTATGTTACACATTTCTATTTAAAATGAATATTCTGTCGTGACAGCACCACAATGCATATATATTGATGTATGTGAGAGAATCATTTCTTTGACGAATCTGTCACACGCGTGGCACCATCACCATCGTTTCCACCATGAGGACTGTTCTTGTCCGTACTCTCTAGCACTTCATCCAAAGTTCTTCCTTCCTGGTTCTTTGTGGAAACATTTGTAGGATTAGGTGACCCTGAACTGCTTCTCAAGAGTTCCTCATCAGAAAGGTCGAGATCGAAATCAAAATTAGCGTCATCTCCCTCTTGTAAGTCCGAATTTGGGTTTGCAACACTGTTCATCGACGAATCATAGTCTGAATCTGTGTCTATGATGTCAAATTCATATGTTTCGGCACGAGTTCTTCTGATGAGTCTTCTTGACCTAACAAAGAAGACGAAATACAAGAGCAAAACGGCAGCTCCAACTGCAAACACAGCAAGATAATAATGCATTCCGGCAAAAGGCGGTGTCAGGAGATTTGGTTTATTCACGTCGGAGTTATCTTGAGGGGAGGCACTTGATGATACGGGTGCTGTGATAACTGAAGACGTTGAGGCCGAAGTTGTTGGATCGTATGAGCTAGTTGGCTCCATTGGGGTACTAGATGTGGTCGGAGAAGCATTCTCGTCGTCATTGCCAAACTCAAAATTCTTTGCCTTCGAGGGATCTGACGATTCCCCGTATAGTTTTAATCTCCAGTTTTTAAATACAATGGTATTCGTTTCTTCCGTTGTTCTTGCCTTGAGTCTCCATTCGCCATCTCCTTTTTCACCCCAGTGCGCAACAGACATGAAAGTCCAAGAAACAAACCCGTCCGGCGAATTATCATTTCTTCTAGTGACCCCTAAGTTCGATATCACTCCACCAGGCGAAATCAGATCCAAGGTAGTACGTCCTCTAAAGGTTGCCTCAATGTCGACAGTAACAGTGACGTGCTCGATGCGCTTCATATTTGCATCTTTCAGTTGTGCATCACTAATTTTAACTGAGGATTCAAGGGTTTCCTCCGTAGAGTTAGTGGATGTTCCTACCTGTTCAGTAGGTAGGTACAGCCAGGATTGAGGATTGACATTCTCCCAGTTACGAGCCAGGTCAACTATTCTGTATGCGTCGAGCTTCCCGTATCCATATTTGTGGGAGTAAGGCTTTCCAAGGGCTGCGTCCTGCCAGTTGCCGTCCTCAACATTGATCTGTACGGATGACAGGATAGATAGGTATTGGACATCTCTCCAAGTCAAATTAGAGTTAACGCTTAAGACCAAGGAATAGATGCCTGCGGCAAGTGGGGCAGCTGCGGAAGTTCCGCCGTGAGTATCACTGCAGCGACCATTTATATCTGTGGAATGAATATGCTCTCCAGAACCAGATGAGTAGGTGACAACCATAACGGCGGAACAAGATTCTGAGTAAGGGGGATGTAAACCTTTGTGGTCAATAGCACCAACTGTAATCGAGTAGATTGAGTTCGTGTAGCCATCGAAGTTGCAGTTGTCCTCAAACATGCCACCATTCCCGCTAGCGAAAACATACAGCGCTCCCTTTTCATCTCTCCCTTTCGTGACTCCTGTTACCAATGCTTTTTTAACCAAGTCGTCTGGTCCCTGAAGAGATCTACCATCGTCAGGTGGACCCCATGAACACGAATAAATGTCGTTTACTTCCAAAGCGTGAATCAATGACGCAGCTTCGTCCTCTGCGGTAATCTCACCAGAAAGAATTCGTATACCTGCAACTTTGGCATCATAAGCCACACCAACGCCGCAGGCTTTGTTTTTGACAGCAGCTATTTCGCCAGCACATCTTGTACCGTGATAGTCATCGCTTAGTCTTGGTCTTGGCATTGGATCGTTGTCATTAAAATCCCAGGACCCTTCTGCGGAGAAATTATCTGCGAGATCTTCACTTTCGAAATCGAGTCCATCGTCCACGATTGCTGCGACAATGCCATGGCCGGTAACGTTTTCATACCAAAGTCCGGTAACATTAACGTCATGTCCTGGGAAATTCGTGTTGATGAGATGCCACTGTCTGTCGAATAAAGGGTCTTCGATGGTCAAACGGTCTTTGGCATCCTGCAGTGGTTGCAGACTTGAATCTATGGGAAGTCTTTTTTGAAGTGTTTTGGGCAGTAAGCTATGGTATGAAACCACGCCTTCCAGGTCATCATATTGGGATCTTTTCTGTAGATCATCCTTTCGCACCGAAAACACGAAATGATTTTCAAGTCCTCGCGCCGCATGTTCGAACTGCCATTCTGGATACAGATCTCGAAGTCTTTGAGGTGATAGGTAGCTCTCTACCGCAAAATAACTTCTTGCCAAATGGTCTTTTTTTGGTACCTGTCGCGATTGGCAAAAGTCACCAGCTAGCAAAAGACCTATAACAAAGCGAGCGCTTGACAGAAGCTTCATGATTTTAAAAAGGAGTGAGCCTCAACGCTTCTGCGAGGGGTACGAAGCGTTGTGGTGCAGCTTAGTGTGCTTAAAGTTTAAGCTTTGATCTTGATTCACGGTACGCATCTGTTCACGATAAATTTATAGAGCATTCTTTGACACATATCACGTGCCCGAACACTTGAGTGGTTGCACTTTATAGACATGGCCCATAGAGAAAACCACAACAGGTTGACGAGTGCTGAATTGTGGTTCATGAGATGTTGTTAATCCAGTTTATGGTCTTCGGTTCTTGCTAAATAGTTCCTTTGATGGGTTTGTCGCAACTAACCATTAGGTAACGCGTATATCACTTTACAGTAATCTGTCGCCGCATCTCTTCACGTGTGCTGAGCTTGTTTAACTCCGATAGCAGCACGATTGGCGGGATAGCTGTCTCAGTTTCACTAACTCGCTATTCGGTGTCGAGATTCGTGTTTTGAGACTCTCGCGTCTCAGTCGTGATAGTATTTAGATATGCATGTTATAATTTGTGCAGTATTGAGTTTTCTTGTCTAAAGTACTCATGAGTTCATAGAGATCGGTTCAACAGTTTCCCGATAATATCCTGGTATCTTGAGTAATCTTGTCTCTATTGATGTCTGTTCCGATGTTCCAGAGTGCTTCCCAAGAGTAAACAGCTTTGGTATTAGGTAGGATGTCGCGTGACTGCAAGTATTTGATAAAGTTGTAAATGAACGTTTAAAAGAGCATTCTATTTCGTTGTGAAGCTTATTCGGTTCAATCATTCAATATCTCTAGACATGATGTCAGCGCTTTTTCACCGCTTGCCAATTGTTTCCCACACGAAAAATGAAGCTTAATGCCAGCCTTTAGAGTGTACGCATGTTACAAGGTATTTTACTGAAAATTACTGGACGCCAATCCAGAACGCTTATCAATCTAAGTTCTAATTCAGAGTGTGATGGCCGGTTTGCTATTCATTGTCAATTTGCATTGCGAACCTAGATGACGATTCTATCTACATTTTTCGCGCCGCGCGAGCTGAGAACTCTCAGAGTCTTAAAGACACTGCTTAGTATCAAACACTGGCACTCTTCTGTAAATCTTTCAGTCGCATCGATGCTTAGTCGTCGCTTAATGCTGTGGACGTGTCTTAAGTCTTATCGGCTGGTGACGGGAAAGGATAAAATGATTTCTATCTCAAATAATCTACAACAGCGATATGATTTCTCAGCTAATCTCATCTCATCTCTTGTCATCCACACCGCATTTAAGCTATTCACATACGCATGGCATCGATACACGCCAAAAAATGAGCGCTTTGCTGTCGGAAAATGATTTAAACGACTTCATCAGTCCTGGACTTGCGTGCATCAAGCCAACTGAGACTGTCAAAGAAGACCAAGGCCCTAGCAATGAACTTGAAGTTGGGAAAGAATCAAATGAAGTAGAGAAGGTATCTATCTCCTTGCAAGACTGTCTGGCGTGTTCAGGATGCATAACCTCCAGTGAGGAAATCTTGTTGGGTCAACAAAGCTACACAGTATTCTTAGAGGCCTGGAGAAAGCTGCCAGAAGACGCTGTCTTGGCGGTAAGCATAGCGCCTCAAAGTCGGCTTTCGTTGGCAAAATACTACGATGTGAAACTCGATGTGTTTGACAAGGGCTTTGTGAATTTCATGCATAAGTACTTCGCCGCCAAATACGTCGTTGGAACACAAATAGGTCGCAATATAACCATCAAGCAGACCAACGAAGAACTGGTCAGACGGAAACAACAGGAGACATTTGCCAAGCCGACACTATGCGCCGTCTGTCCTGGCTTTGTGCTTTATGCTGAAAAGTCAAAGCCAGAACTGGTTCCTTTCTTGTTGGACGTCAAGTCGCCTCAGCAGATTACAGGTTCTCTATTAAAGCAGACCAATAAAAACATTTACCACTTAACTGTGATGCCTTGTTTCGACAAAAAACTAGAGGCTAGCAGAAAAGATGGTGAAAATGAAGTGGACTGTGTTATAACCCCTCGTGAGTTTGTGACGATGCTAGGAGAACTTCATGTTGACATGAAAGACTACGCTGATGTTCCACATAGTCAATCCTTAATGAACGCATGCAGTCCGGAAAATTGGGATCCTCAGGTTCACTGGGCTTCTAACGAAGGCAGCAGCTCAGGAGGTTTTGCTTTCCAGTACATTCTCCATCAGCAGAAAAAGCATCCCGATTCAGAAGTGAGGACTCTAGAGGGTAAGAATAGTGATATCACAGAATACAGATTGGTAGACAATTCTACAGGAGAGACGATTGCATCTTCGAGCCAGGTCTACGGATTTCGAAATATTCAAAACATGGTACGAAAGCTTTCCAATTCAGGAACAAAGACAAGGAATGTGAAAGTACTTCGAAAGAGAAACACTAACTCTTCCTCACGTGAAAGCACATCGGGTTTGGCAGTAGACCCAGTCAAAACTGATTTTGTCGAGGTGATGGCATGTCCAGGGGGATGCATTAACGGGGGCGGGCTTTTGAATGGTGAGCAAAATAGCAGTCGAAGACGAGCACTAGCGAAGACTCTGGAGAATGAGTACAGGGATACGTTGCCATCAGTTTACAATGAAGGTGATGTCAGTTACGACGTGCCATACAAATACACCTTCACTCCAATTGAAAAATCGTCAGATGTGGTGACTGTGGGTAATACTTGGTAAAATGGGTAACGGAGATAATTGTATCATGTCTGTGATGAGTGGCGTGTAGATATTCAAGTGAGGGAGCAACCTTATATTATGGGCATTTTATTTATTGTAATGCTGCGGAGAGTGAAAATTTCCGGATGGTGGCTCGAAATAGCGGCTAGCGCTTGCTTGCAGGAGACGCAGGACAAGATGATCCGATGGCAAAAAGGCTGCGATACGAGGATCCCGTCATTCGAACAGTTCTGGCGCCTGAACAAGGTCTATGTACACTCTGTATAGACAGTATCAGTGTCCATGGGCTACTACTTGTTAGTGGTTTTCTTACACTTGAGGTTGCCTCAAGTGCTTTGGGTACAATCATGACGATCGTAGATATCAGCACGTGATGAGGATTTGATCATTGAACTGTGATAAAAGAGAGCCCAGTTGTCTCTAAAAGCTACCATAATGATGTTTAAACGTGTTTTTTCTCGCTGTTCCGTTTAAAAGATATACAGACTACTACAAAGCTACTGGTACTAGAACACCATGGGTAGCATCATTGTTCAGCATTTGGGTGTCTTTCAGTCACGTGATACTTCCAACTGGTAAATGAGTGTAAGGTTGTAAGGGTATAAAATCGCCAATTGTACAAATAACGGTCATAATTTTTTAGCTCTGCATCAGGTTTCCTGTAGCCCCACATACATGTGCCTTCACTACACCTTGGTCTTTCGGCCAGAATTTCAACCGAAATGACACAGATTGGGACTTAATTATTAATTTTAAAAGAGCAGCATATCACGTGACTCCAAGAACAATGCTTTACTAAACGAGACAAGGAAGAACGACAAGGCTCACCTCTTCTATTCTTTGTGTGTCGATTACAACGATGCACATTGGAAACGTTACGGGGCACTGGGCGGGTGTTTTTTTTTTTCTTGGCCTGCTTACTCTTTTCAAGGTTTATTGTCTCGTCCTTTGAAAGCCTGCTGCTGCTCACTAATACACAGAGCTGCTTCCATTAGACTTGTCAAGACATTCCGCGGAGATTGAAAACACCGCAATTACGGATCTGATCCACTAAAATCCAGTCTGTCAAAGATAGCCAGCCCGAGGGCCCAGATTAGAAATTGGATAGTAGCAATGGTATGTGTTAACACTGAAGTCACGTGACCTCGAAACATAATCTTACACTATCACAAAGATGAAGCGTCAAAACGAGAGGAGAATCGTGTACAAACGGAGACCTATTGTTGCAGGCTATATGTGAGTAGCTTATTCTGCTTCAAAGCAACAACTTCCTTGGTAAAACCTATTCTCCAAACAAAACTATATCAAATCCGGAAAAATCCATACCTTATCATTTTACACGGCTTTTCATTTACCATTCTACATTCACAAACTCTTTCTTTCATCAAATCTCTATCTCCCTCTACCTTTCTCTCTCTCGACATTCTAATCCCGGATCCCGCCCTATTGTCTCTCCCATCTTGCCAATCTCTTTAAAGAATGACCATGGCAAATGAAATCGCAAATCTCACTCTCTTGTCACGTGATCTGATACACTCCATTTTCCTAGCCTTTTCTCAACTATTTAATTTGTCATAGAAAAGAACGTTTGATTGGGTGCGAGCCCACAATATTAGGAGGGGCGACTATAAAAAGCGAAGGGATTCGGGAAAGTTGATGGCAACAGGTTACCTAAATCAATTGCTAACGCAGTGAAGATAGTGTTTTCCTAAGAGAAGATAGCATTTTAAGAGCCCAAAACAATTGATTTTGTGCTAAGAGAATTAATTCATAAGAATTGCGAACTTTCAAGAGACTCAATTGAGCTTTTTCCACGGGCGAAAAAGGTTACAGAAGATTCAGAGTTTTTTGGTTTTAAGTTTTAAGTGCCCATTGGTAGCCTATAGAATACGTTTTTGAAGAACGTTCAACAGCTTTTTGCAGAAATGACCGACAGCAAGCCAGTGGAATTCAAAAAACACACATCGATTGCGATTTTCGGGGCGTCCGGCGATTTGTCCAAAAAAAAAACGTTCCCTGCACTGTTTGGGCTCTTCAGAGAAGGTTATCTGGACGCCTCATGCAAGATCATAGGGTTTGCCCGTTCCAAGCTGTCAGATGAGGATCTCAGAGGGAAAATAGAGCCATTTTTGAAAAAACCTAATGGCGACAAAGACTCCGAGAAGGTGAAGCAGTTCTTGCAAATGGTAACGTACATCTCTGGTCCTTACGACGAGAGCGTCGGGTACGAGAAACTGCGCAAGGAGTTCGAAGACCACGAAAAAAGCAACAAGCTCGAGCACCCCAACCGGTTGTTTTACCTGGCACTTCCTCCCAGCGCTTTTGTCGCTGTCTGCACGCAGATCAAGGAGGTAGCATATGCAAAGGACGGACACAACAGAGTCGTTGTAGAAAAGCCTTTTGGTCACGATTTGAGCTCATTCCGTGAGCTGCAAAACGATCTCGCCCCACTTTTCGCAGAAGACGAGCTTTTCAGAATTGACCATTATTTGGGAAAAGAAATGGTCAAGAACTTGGTGTTGATGAGATTCGGTAACACATTCTTGAACGCTGCATGGAACAAAGAGAATATCCAAAACATTCAAATCTCGTTTAAGGAGCCCTTTGGAACCGAAGGTCGTGGTGGTTATTTCGACGAGATCGGTATCATAAGAGACGTGATGCAAAACCATCTGCTGCAGATACTGACTTTGCTTACCATGGAACGTCCTGTGGGCTTTGACGCCGAATCTATCCGTGACGAAAAGGTTAGAGTCCTCAAAGCGTTCGCCCCAATCGACTATAAGGATGTTTTGACCGGTCAATATGGACCATCTGAGGATGGTTCCAAACCCGGGTACTTAGACGACGAAACCGTGGACCCCAAGTCCAAGTGTGTCACATTTGCGGCCATCGGATTTAAAATTCAGAATGAGCGCTGGGATGGTGTTCCTATCGTCATGAGGGCTGGTAAAGCCCTTAATGAAGGCAAAGTCGAGATTAGAATCCAGTTCAAGGGTGTTCCGTCCGGCGTTTTCAACGAACAGATTGCTCATAACGAACTAGTCATCAGAGTCCAACCTGACGAAGCGATCTACCTAAAGGTCAACAGTAAGACTCCAGGTTTGTCCACCAGCAGTCAAGTAACAGAATTGGACCTGACATATGCAAGACGCTACAAGAATTTTTGGATTCCAGAGGCTTACGAAGCTTTGATAAAGGATGTCATGAATGGTGACCACTCTCACTTTGTAAGAGATGACGAACTGGATGTCAGCTGGAAGTTGTTCACTCCTCTGTTGAACCATTTGGAAGGTCCAAATGCTCCAACTCCAGAAACATACGCGTATGGATCTAGAGGCCCCAAGAATCTTGTGAAATTCCTCGAAGAGCACAATTATGTTTTTGAGGACCGCAATCTGTACCAATGGCCTGTGGCTACACCAGAGATGTCCGAAAACGCTCCAAAGATGTAAAGATTCTACTCCAAGATTTTTCCCGCATATGTTTGGTTTCACTTCACTCTTTGGTTTAGACGTCTGTTACGCAATATAAGTTTTGTTTCTTACTGCCTTGTAGCATAGAATAAACACCTATCTGATTGCCATGATCCTTTTATTAAGGCTTATAAAGTGAATGAGAACATTATTGATCAAGCAATATGCGTCAAATCGATGTCAGCGATTATGCTCGGTGATTGTCCATATCTAGGATTCCTGCAGGGTCGCTGGATAAATTAAATCCCAAGTGTTGTCATTTTGATATGCAAGTAACGTTTACTTTATCGCTAGGTATATATGACACCGCTACACATACTCATGTAGATTCCCTCGCTTTGTACTCAACCTTCGCGACAGACGCTGACTCCTTCATTTTCACAGGTTCGACCAATCCGTAGTCCTTGAAATTTGAGCCGTTGGACGTACTCTGGTGTGCTACGATTTTTTTGACTGTTTCGAAATCTATTGCTTGCTCTCTTTTAACCGCTTCGAGAAGTGCAACCATATACTTTGGAACAACTGCAAGGTCTTCATTATGGTTGATAAGATAGTCAATAACTTCAATAGCGAGGAAGTAATTTTCGCCCTCGTTCTGAGCAAAGGCATCATTGTACGTGTTGTGAATTGCACCACCGTGTACCGTAGGTTGAGTACTTGTGGTACCTTGCTGATACAGGATGTTTGGTGCCATGACTGTGGATAGATTATGAATGTCCATCTTAGAGCCCATCTGAGAATCGATGTGGGAAAAAGATGACGTCCAGTGCAAAAATGAAAAGAGCACTTCCGCTACATTACGGTTGAAAGTGGGCAATAATGCGTACAGTAACCCGAAGTACTTGTGCCGTTCCAAGTCCGACTCAACCTTTGCTACCTGAATCCATAAGTCGTACAATTTTGACGTCAGTAGCGGATCTGGAAGCTCTCTCAAAAACTTTTTCAGCAGCGCCGAAAGCTGAACAGCGTTTTCTTTAGATAAATCAGGGACCTCCGAAGGACTTTCGTCGATAGCAGTGGACAGTTCTCGCAGTTTGCGGATATTACCGTTTTTTCTGAAGACACCCTCAACTGACATATCAAGTTGTCTCAAAGAAGATATTAGCTCATCAACAATTATAGGTATTTTAATTTTTGCGGGGCCTATCCCCAAGTCAGAGTCTATACCCCATTGAACAGTCAACAGTTCTAAGGGTGTAGCGAATACACCAGCCGCTGATTGCTTTTTACCTTCCTTGCTCATCATTGTCTTCATCTTGTACCAAAAGTTGTTACTATTTTTTGGGTTCTTTTGAGGTGGTTGTGGAACGAGCTCGTTGACCACCGACATGTCGCCAATGACACTTCCTGCATGAGAAGCTATTAATGAAAGAGTGATCAACTTGATAAGATATTGGTCTTCGGATTTCAACTCGGAAAAGTATATCCCACTTTTGTTGTTGACAAGATTAATTTCCTCCTCATCATTATCTTTCAATTTTTTGAAATGTGTGAATGCGTTAGGCCTTAGTTCCCGCGCTTGTTCAGCTGCCACAATACGGGAAATATCATCCAGAGTCAAAGTCTTCGTGCTATTAAACATGTTTTGATTTTCAGAGTCCCGCCCTGTACTCTTATCCGTTTGAATAACTAGGCATTTTTCCTCCGGAACATTTTCTTTAACGTCTATCTCTGACGTCTCAAGAATGCGCGACCGGCGTGCTTCTTGTTTATTGGTAGTTGTTAATGGTACACTCTGTCTTCTAGACTTTAACCTTTTAATATCATTAAGTGTTCTGATGTAAGTTTGTTGCATGGAGATCGATTCTTTGATACTGTTTGAACGTTGAAGCGCTTCTCTATTTTTGAGTTGAATTTCCATCACAGCTTTAGACCGGACAAGAGCGATCTTCAACAAAAATATTAGCTGTGACAATTTTGTGACAGGAGAGAAGCCTGTGGATGACTCGGGATCCCCTACCGCACATTGGGCACACAACACCGATTTTGTCTTGCTGTTGAATGCTGCGTCAGCCACCCCAAATGAGTCGATATCTTTTCGACAAGCAGAACATTGGAAACAGTTTTTGTGCCACCTTATGTTTTTGAATTGTATGCACTCCTCTTGAATGTATTTACCGCACACCGGGCAGCAATCAGTTGCGTCAATCCCCACATTAATGAATCTGAAAGGCTCACCTTCAATTATTTCGTTCTTTTCGATTTCTCGCAGATACTTGATCAGGGCATTGGCCGAATGTGCCGACTTGTTTCTATCGAGAGCAATCTGTAACCCATATCGCACCAGCAACTTTAGAAAATGAGCCACACCAGTTATCACTGACATGAGAGATGCCACGCTCACATCCCTCTCTTTCGAAGCAGAGCTTAGCTTTCGCAGAAGTTGTAGATATATCATGACTTTTGTAGACAGGTTGCGGGGTAGCTTCGCATATTTTATTTGTGAACCTGAGCCAAGATCCGCTGGATTTAGAGTTTGCTCCTGATTAATTGTACCACTTTGGGTCTCCACGCCATTAAACGTGCTGTGAGCGAAAAGAGATTCTAAAGAATCTAGGGCTTTGAATTGGCACTCAATTTTGAGCACAAAAAGTGCAGCAGAGTTGAGGCCTTTTAACTGATCGAAACTTGTCAGATACTGAAACATGTCAGATATGCAAACGGCTGTCTCTTCTTCGAATCGATAAAGCACAGACCATGTCTTGGAAACTAACTTTCCGAAAGAAAGAACGTACTTTTCAAGGTCTCCACGAGTAATACCATGCTTCTCAGACTTGGAAATGTTATTGGGATCGGCAGCTTCTATTTGTGGTAGACCCACCGCTTCTGGAGGTAAATTAACATGCCAGTATTTGTGAACACCATAGCATTCTGGATGCCAGCGATGAACCTCTTCTCCACGAGGAAATTCAATATATTGGTCTGATATTGGATAGTTACAGCCCTTACAGCGGTTTGAAAAGTACTTGAGGAAATGAAATTTGCAGTAAAGATCGTCTTTGTAATTGAAACAGGTGTTTACGCCACACCTCTCCTTGCAGATTTTACAGCAGAAGTGCTCCTCGTCATATAGTTTTCCAAATGCATTGTAGTAAACTCCTCGAAGCGCATGCCCACATACATGGCATAGCAGATTGTTCCGCTTGAAATAATCCTGCTGGCACAACGGGATGAGCTGTTTTGTTTCTAGATCTTCAAATGGGAAGTACTTTGGTTTGCAGACTTTACCACAATCGTAGCACACAAAGCAGTGTTCGTGATAATACTTCCCAAGTGCCTTTAAAGATCCGCGGATAATAACCTCGTTGCAGCTTGCACATATCTTGGGATTGCGTGAGCTTTGCCGGGGTGGTCCAAGAACAGGTCTTTGCTGACTCACCTCGCCAATTTTTGGATCTAAATCCATTGGATCGCTTCGCACCGGCGGTACCTCCATCCTGTGTGGCTGGGCCAATGCGTTCATCTTGACTTCTCAACAAAGTGAAATCTTCGCGTTTTCTCGACGCACCACAGCTTGCTTTGAGTAGATGTGACCAAGTTCAGATCCGAATTAGTAGCTCAGAGTAGAGCAAAATTGATACAGGTTCTAAAGAATGCTGGCGGTCTTTAGAGCTAATTGTTATGCACCTTTTCCGATGGTGTTTTGACGGTATTTTGGCGACTGAAATGTGCTATTTTCGAATGATAAAACAAAACATACGTGCGTATGTAATGATGAAACATCACATCAAAGAACCTGGAGTTCGAACCTGCTGGGAAGCCGCAAATAGTTACGGACTGTCGTTAGTGTGTTTCGATCATGCTAGTTCCTAGACTTGTACTTATCCTTGAGCATTGCCATCTGTTCTTCATCGAGTTCGTTTGACACTCCCTGCAATGCTTTTGAAAGCGCCTCTGTGGCACCAATTATGGGCCGAAGAAGTGCAACAGGTACCACGCGTGCAAGGGTCGAAGCAGTTTCGTGCGCGCTAGCGTTGTCTTTGATGTCATGTTGTGCTTTGAGTACAGCCTCGTAGGCCAACGTTACGTTTCTGCCGAACGAGCCTTGCGCTTCCTTCAATCCTTGTCTCAAAGACGAAGGCTGGTCGGCATACAGACTGAATACTCTAGGTGCATCGCCCTCCCTAGCACCAGGCTCAACGAATAGAGCTTCGGGCTCCTGACTGCTCGGTTTCGGGTTGCGACCACCAACCAATCTTTCATATTTTTTGAAGACGTCTTCTGATATGATTTCCAGGTCGACACCTTTAAGCTTGTGATTTCGAGCTTGTGAACCCTCTCCTCCCATAACTTCTTCCATATTTTCTAATAAAGCTTGCGTACCAGACGTTAGCTTCACTCCCAAACGTATGAACTCACTGGCGGTTATTTTGATGAAAACCTGTGTACCTTTTTGCAACCCTCTGCTCAGATTTTGATCTCTTTTGTATTCTTTAACTGGAGTCGACACCAATGCCTTTATCCCTGTTCCTAAAGTAACCACGGTTTTCATCGGGGCGACTCCACCAAGTATTCCTTTCAACTGGCTACCAGTTATGTCGGGCACCCATATTCCATTTAGGATTTTGTTAAGCTCTGGAAAGCCATTCACTCCATAGACAATAAGGTGTCTCAGTTGCAGCTCTGAACCTTCTAAAATGAAGAAGTTCATAAACTCACTTTTATGACCAGATTTCAAGACTGAATAGTCAACGCTTTTAGGCTTATAATCCATTTTGATCTTAACTGATTCCACTTCTAACTTTTGAATGTAAACAAAGTCAGGAAATTCATCTATCAGTTCGAAGCGCGCATCCTTAAATTCAAAGAAGCGCGTGAGAAAGTCCAATGCATCCTGGTCAATGTGTAGCCTTAGCGGTAAGACTTTTATTTTGAGAATCAGCTCTGTAGCTGCTAGAAAATCAAGAGGTTTAACGGTCATGATGTTAACAAAAAACATGTCCGAACCTTTAGCGCGGGGTTCATGCTTCCAATGAGTGGCCAGTTTATTCCATGTGGAAGTAGGGATGTTGTCAATGACTTCCACGTTTTCTGAAGTGAGAGTTATATCGTTGAGAATATCTGCAGATAAATCTGAGGTGGATTCCGTGGGCTCATCGACATTGTAGCGCAAAACGTTGATTTTCAAACCAGATGCCTCAATTCTTATTTTATAGTTAGATGAGGGTCGCAGTCTCAACTTTTTTGGTGAGCCGACAACAATGCTAGGTTCAGTCTGCAGATCATTGTTAATCTGCTGTCTCAATGAACCTGGGCTTACTTCTGCACCTGCAAATAAAAAAATGGAGTCAAAAACTGAAGCTTTGACGGTTTCCTGACGCGCGGAATCCTGGTGTTCCAATGCTGTTTCGACTCGATTGATTAAGTCTGAAACCGAATTCCTAGTATATGCCCAATCGAAACCATCATAAAGCTTTATGATCGCTCGCTCTAAGCTAAGAGTCAGAGCCAATTTTTTTTGTGTCGTGGAGTTCGAAGTATTGGATTCAGTTTGTTGACTTCTATTATCAAAATAGCTGTCTTGAGCGCCAGATATCAACACAGGCTCGTCACTGGAGGAAGCAGCCCTACCCAGCACTTGAAAATCACCAAATTCCACCGCCTCATCAAAGTACGCTTTTGAAAGTATATCAGCAGTTGAGGAGTTACCATCCTGTTTGACTGAAGGATCGAGCTGGAGTTTTTGCCCCGTAAAAAACTGCTCATCCACATCATGAAACACCTCCACCTGAGGTGGTTTTGTTCTGTACTTCTCAACTTCTGGAAAGCTTACGGGGATACCTAGATCCACGGAGACCTGAGTGCAGGTTTGCATGGAGTCGGCGCACAAGGAAAGAGAAAGGGTTCCCATATCTACCATAGCCTTCAACCCCTCGCAAGTCTGCCAGGTAGAAAAATGAAATTTATCAAATTTGCCAATATTTGCAAATCCGCGATCTGTGTAGTAAGGGGACAAATATGTAACTTCTTGGGAGCTTGGTCTTGGTTTGAAGTTAGCAATGTCATCGATCAGAAGAAGAGAGCCAGCTCTTATGCTTCCTTTCAGATTCATGGCCGGCATGCTAAGCTCCATTGCGCATTTCCCAACAACCAGAAGCATCTGAGCTTTGAGTCTGTAAGGATTTAAATGTATGGCACATTCAATAAGTCTTATTTCTAATCCAGACTGTTCGTCCACACTTTTAAAGGCGACGCGCGTGGAAGGTGTAGAAGGTGCAGTTTCTTGCTTGCCTTGTAAAAAGTCAAGCCATCGCGCATGGTAATGGATCCCAACTTTTCTGAAGGCGCAGGAAAGTTTACCGCTTAACTTTTTATGGAATGTCACCACAGGAGCCTGAGATTTATGTTGACACGCGCAGCTTATGAGTACCTCACTCTTGCCATCTAGCGTCCTCTCCGCATCAAATGTTTTGACATACCCTGTAAAAGTATTGTCTTCATTGTAATACATAAAACAGCCTTTCCCAGTAATGGACAGGTCACCGAAGGCCTGGTGCAAAAACCCCTCAAACAGTCCATCGATAAGATCTATCTCGATCAAACAGTGGACAGTGGAACTTTGTTTGTTGATGAAAGAAGAAGAACCCATGACTCGAACACTCCTCTTCAGATGTCTCGGAGATTTTAAGGAAGATTTTACTACACCAAAGTCTGGAGATAGTAGCGAGAGTTCAGACTGTATATCTTGGATCTCTGATAGAATCCTTTTAAAGACTTCGGCAGTGGCGTACAGCTTGACTTTTTTGACGAAAGCTTTGCACTTTGTGGATAGAATCACCTCATCAAAACCATGGTTAAATGAGGAATGCTGCGAAGGGTCGGAATGACATTTTACATCCACGTTGGATATGCTTATCAGGTTTACCGACGTATTCGAGTGTTGCATTTCAAGCTTGATTGCGTCACACGCAAATAAAGCGGATGGAAGATTGATGAGGCAGTCTGTTGTTGAGAGCTTTAGAGTTCCAGTTGCCAGGTGAAGCCTGAGGTTTAGTGGCTTTCCCTCCACCTTCAAGGTTACCTGATTTCCCGATTTACCTTTCTTTTTGAAGCTTCTGGGCACGTTTTGTTGCCAAATCTCAAATGACTTTCTCAAAAAGAAGAAGCATTTCAGTAGTTCACGAGCAGAGTCTATTTCAATATCAATGTTTGTGTTGCCATTTACTTTGACCTCGATATTTCCCTCAACTATAGCGTAGGAAGCCTCGACTATTGAGCGTTCGAGAGTTCTGGCTACCTCGAAAATTATCGACTCATTGTGATAAGCGGAGAGAGCATCGAGCTTAACATGCAGGAGTTGATGGTCGCTCAAACTGAAAGAGAAAACACCTATTGTGACATACAGCGTGTCACTCAAAAATATTTTGATCTCATTGCCGCCAAAGGAAGAGAAGAAGTTCTCATCATGAAGGTCTTGCTCCTCTCTGAATCTTTTATAACCGTGGAGATTCTGAGGAGTCCGTGCTGTACTCACACTCGTGGGTTTTTTCGGCTGATTTATTAGAAGCATTATCAAAGGGATGATGATGGGCTCACTAAGTTCAGCTATATGGTGTAGCTCTATCCTACATCTGTCGAATTCTACCATAGCGTCTCTTACGGCAATATCATCGATGGATGTAAACCCTTTGAAAGAGATGTTGAGATTATTGATTGTTAGAAGCGCGATACCTTCTTTCTGACCTGCAGTGGATGTATCCGCTTGATCAACATCTGCCATGCTCTGAATAGCGCTCATGTAAATTGATGTGGCTTCAGCTTTAGAGTAAAGCAATGATTCTGACATAGAAGCTTCTGCCTTCGGAGTCCCAGTACTTTCTTCCTCTCCCTTTCTAGTTTGTTTGAGATGATTTAGGGCCAGCCCTGAGATATTAATTTGACGGGTCTCATTTGCAGATGTGAACTCGATTTCCCCTGCTCTCAGCTCCACGATGTTTTCTTCTGAGAACAAAACTTTTATGCTGACATCGCTTAAAACCATAGAGAGCTTTGATAGTATCAGGTCCAAAGCCTTATTGCGCATCGATTGAAGCATCGATGGCGCCGCTGCAGAGCCCGAGTTCTGATTTGTACTGCTGCTCTCACTCGTATCGTCAAGAATAGAGTCCTCATCAGGAAATTCGTCCTTACCTCCATCAAGATGCATCACAGAGCTTGTCAGATCAAAAACAGTTTTGGTAAGGAGGAGGCTTGATGCTTGAGCATCGAATGCTTTTGATAAATTTGGTTTCACCACAAATGCGACACCAGATGCTGCGACACTGAGCCCACCACTAACGGTCAGATTCAAATCTAGCTTTTTCAAAAACCCGCTTCTTATGGTCACATCAGGAAGGTCTATGTTATCGACGTCTAGATCTAGATCGTGAAATGTGAAATGCGAACTGGAACCGAGTGATACATCAAGAGCAGCTATGTCGATTTGTGAAAATAGTGATATTTTCTGAATAAAATATAGCAGTAGACGTCTTTGGAGATTGTGAGTAAACCAGGAGGCCATCTTTTATGCCAGAAACTGTTTTTGTTTGGGATTCAAGTTACTGGTTGAAAAGCTGAACAAAGCCGTCTTCAGAATATTCCCACAAAAGTGCTTTTCGCAATGTCTCAGGATCGACAAGCCTCCAAATAAGCTCTACCTTTGTGACGTTCGCTGTTATTTGAAAACTTGCGAATCAAACTGGTGATGAATTCGAAGGGAGTTTAGTTTGTATATGGGGGCATCACGGCTTACTCACAATATTTATATCACGTGATCTATAGTTATAAGTATCCGGTACAAGAAATACTAATAAGATTAAGAAGATTCTTGAAGGGTTTTGCGCTAGTCCGCATGTATACAACTAGAGATCCTACTGCTAACTATTCGATCGTACTGAAATACTATTCCCGACGGTAGAGATAGATAGTCGTGTATGAGATAGACTAGCAGAACCAATGAAGCTGTCAAATTGATTGCCGTTTTCTTTTGATTAAAACTAAAGAGTAGTATTACTTATCTGTAAAAGGCTTTTTACTCACTGGTTATGCAGTGATATTTCATAACATCATGCCATAATTGTAACCGTAATTGGACGACACAGTCGTCTGAATTGAACGGATAGCTGCAACGAGGCGTCTTTGTCGAGTACCACACGGACGACTATTAAATTTTTTCGACGGCCTCCACGACGGCCTTTTCTGCATCTGGGGAGTCGTGAGCAAACCCTTGAGAAGGAACAAAGTGCTTGGACTGGCGTGCACTTGGACAGGTGTCGTACAGCTCGTCGACCTGTTCCAATGTGAGACCTTTGGTTTCGTAGACGAAAAGGTAGACAAACAGGAAACATAAAAAGGTGCAACCACCCCAGATGAAGAAGACCTTGGCCTGCAAGTTGGCACGATCGTGGTCGACCAAATAAGGTGTTGCGTAGGCGATGGCGAAGTTGAATAACCAGTTGGAAGCTGCACAGAATGCGACAGACTTACCACGCACTCTCAAGGGAAAGATCTCACCAACCACAACCCAGGCCAAAGGACCCCAGGTGGCGGCAAACGACGCAATGAATGTACACGAAAACGCAATCAGGGTCTTATTGGCGGCGTTGCTGTGTGGCAAAGCGGTTCCGACGGCTGCAACAATGAATTCACTGACACACATACCGACAGCACCCCATAGCAACAAGTTTCTTCTACCTGCGATTTCGATGAGAGCAATGCCCGGGACGGTCATCACGACGTTGACGACGTTCATGATTAGTTGGGTGATGAAGGGGTTCTTGATGCCCGAGTTTTGGAAGAACTGGGTACCGTAGTAGAAGATGAAGTTGATACCTGTGAGCTGCTGGAGTGCCTGAATTGCGATACCAGTGAGTATACGTTTTAGCTGGTGGTTGGCGGGTCTGAAACAGTCCACAACCGTGGTGGAACCGAACGATCTCTCGTACTCGTAGTTAGCGACAATCTCCTCCAACTCTGCCTCTACGGTTTTGTCGTCTGCGGGCAGTCCTCTTAGCGTCGACAGCGACTTCAACGCTTCTGGCAGCTTGCCCTTTTTGACGAAGAAACGGGGCGACTCTGGGAGTACAAGCATTCCGCAGAACATGATGATTGCCCATAGAAACTGGATCGAGATAGGAATACGGTACGAGCCACTGTCGTTACGGGCGTGAGTGCCCTGGTTGACACAAGAGGCCAACAACAGTCCGATGGTGATGGCCCACTGGTAGCACGATACCACTGCACCACGAATCCACTTTGGAGCAGCTTCAGACTGGTACAATGGCACGATCGCCGATAGCACACCGACACCGAGACCGGCAATAACTCTTCCCACGATTAACAGGTTCTTCTCTGAAGCGGCCGCTTGCAAGATAACTCCGACGGTGAAAATGATGGTGGACGCAATAAGACCGAGCCGGCGGCCCAAAGTGTCAGAAATTAGGGGTGCGAAGACGGCGCCGCAGAACGTGCCTGCAGACAAAATGGAAGTGATTAGCGAGGTTTCGCCGGCCGTGAAGTAGCCGCGATCCGTGAAGTTCTCTTTAACGAACTTCATAGCGAGAACTCCGGAGATGGTTCCTGTGTCGTAGCCAAACAGGACACCGCCGAACGCGACGAAAAGGCCGATGGCGATAGCCCTAAACCTGGAGCCCTGAACGTCCTCGTCGGCCTTGAAGAGGAGTTGTAAAATACCCATGGTGGTGGTGTATGGATGTTAGAGTGTTTCTGGAGGGTAGTGTTCTTTACTGGTAGTATATTCTGACACTCCTATGTGATGATGATACAAGCAGATTCAAATTGACAAACAACTGCATCGAAAGTGAGATCCCCACTGTACATCCCAGCTTGTCTTTTATAGCTGAAATCTCACCCGACGTGACGAAGCCTTGACCCCGCACTTTCGAACTAACACCAGTGCTGTGCAGTGCTGTAAACAAAGGAGACCTGAGGCCAATAGTTCATTATCCCTGGGGTATCTATTTTGCACGGTCCCTGTTTACCCCGCGTTTCTTGTTTGGCAGCTCCTCAACGGTCGAGCAAGGGGTCCTCCTCACACCAAATCTAGCGAATCTGCCACATCCCGGGGGGGGGGGGGGG